>NW_025336087.1:19894853-19996650 GCF_004798865.1 Varanus komodoensis | reverse complement strand
CTTTCCTTTCCTTTCCTTTCCTTTCCTTTCCTTTCCTTTTCTTTTCTAACTTTTCTAACTTCTTTTATATCGTTTACATTTTTTATTTATTTTATATTATTAATTTTAATTTTATATTGTTATTTTTGTATTGTATTGTATTGTGTTGTAAGCCGCCCCGAGGCTTCAGCAAGGGGCGGCATAGAAATGTTCTAATAATAATAATAATAATAATAATAATAATAATAATAATAATAATTCTGAAGCAGTGCAACAGTCCAAAAATGACTAATGTTAAGGAGTGGATAACCAAGGTATGGCAGGTAACACAACTACCAAATCTGAGTGAAGTTGCTATAGACACAAAACACAGGAAATTCATGAACTGGTGTTTGTTGTGGAAATGAAAGTAGGTGCTAATATTATTGAAATTAATTTTTTCAGTTGCATTTTTATTATGCTATATCTTTGATATATTGTGACTTATTGATATATGGGTATCATCTGGCTTTAGCTGCAAATCAGTGTTGGTGTTGTATGAACAAAAGCTCCCTGCAGAACCAGACTTCCATTCATGCATGGTCCCCCAAATCTGATCTGAGGGGATGTCCAATTCTTTAAAGCAGAATGGGGGTCAGTCAGGGGCTGCAGGAGACAGGAGAATCTGTTACCCCAAAGTTTCCCTTCCACTAGCAAATCAACACCTTTGATTGCAAGTCACTCTATTTTAACATATATTTCAATACATAGGTACCGAAACCAACAAAAATACAGAATAACTTATCCACAAACAAACAAAAAATGTATTTACTGAGCTAGCAGCATGATATACCTATTTGAAACTGGACTGATACTGAAAAGTCCCAATGGAGCCTGGTTCTGCAAAACTGTAATTAAGGTTTCTATTCTTGAACCTAATCTGGCTCCACCAGTAGGATTGAACAGAGTAACAATGAAATGCTCATCCATTTCTGGTTCGGCATCTAGTATGGCAGCAATATGAAGAGTCTGTAAGAAAAAAGAAATGCATAAGCAGAAAAATCTTGGACCCACTAGAATCAACACTGAAACTCTGGAATGCTTTTGACAGGGCCAATCATCACGGAATTTACAGAACATCACTGGACACGATTCTTTACATATTTTCCACCAGACTATTCATAATTTAGCCTTGAATAAGCGGGAAGCTAGCAGATAGCCCAACTGGGCAAAAATGTAAGATTTTTTGGATAATTCATAAGCAAAGCTAGGCCCTGATGCTGGGAATGATTGTCAGCAAAAGGAGAAAGGGGATGACAGAGGCTGAGGTGGCTAGATGGGGTCACTGGAGCAGTGGGTGTGAGCCTGGGTGGACTCCGAGGGATGGTGGAGGACAGGAGAGCCTGGAGGAATGTTGTCCATGGGGTCATGATGGGTCAGGCATGACTTTGTTTCTAAACAAAAAACAGTTTCTCCTTCTTCTTTCAAATTAAATATGCTCAGTTCGTATCCATTTAGGCTGCAATCTTTTTTCAAAAGTAATTCCCTTTGAATTCAATGAGGTTTACTCTCAGATAAGTAGACATAAGATTGCAATCTTATTTTCCTTTTTCTCCCCCCCTCTATAAACAATGAGATATACCTTGATACAAAACCAAACAAAATATCTTCCATTTTGTAATAACTACCTGCATATTACCTTGAATCTGACTCCCTCTTCTAAAACAATGTAGCCTTGTGATGGGGTCAAATCTACAGATGCTTCAGAAGAGTTTATCTCTCGTACAAGATACTGGACAGTCACAGTCCCAAATATTCCCTGAAGAGGTTCCCTGATAATAGTTAACACTGCAACACTTTCCATCAAATGGAAGGCTGTCTGCTCCCTTAGGAAGAAATGTTCACTATTGTTGAAGGACAAAACTCCATGGCCATCATCATTGGCAAGGATGGTCACTGTGACTTTAAACAGAAAATGAATGGAATGATTAAAATGCATCTTGGATCATTGTATCCATATGTGATATAAACATACTGTTTATTTGATATAAACAGTATCTTGCCTTGTGGCCAAAAATCAACACTAGTCCCCAAAATTGTCATCAGTATTAAATATGGGGAGTTTTTTCTGCACAGTATTTACAGCACAGACTTCTATATTTCTACTCATAAGTAAATCTCATTGAGTTTAATGGCATTTACTCCTAGGTAAGTAGATTTAGGACCACTGCTTTACACCTCTGGTTGTATTATAAGGAATACCTAATTTAAGTTTATATTTAAGAATCTTCTTAGAGTTTTGCATATGGATAATTATAGGAGAACAAGCTTCATGTAAGAGGCAAATTGTTGTTGTCGTTTGTAACCAAGCCACTATTTCAATCAATCTACAACTTCCTCTTTCATCTCTTAGATCTCCCATAAGATGTGTGCTGTAATATACTATCATGACTCTTTTATATTTTAAAGGCACAGTTCAGCCCAAAGGAAACATTTCAATTTAATCAAGCATTTTCAAAATACCTATTCTACAAACACTGACAAAAGATGCACTGAAATTGGTGGCATTTACAGCTTAAGTGGAATGAAGTTGAACTGATTCAATTAATCATAAAACAGGCTTAAAGTCAGGAAATATGTTAAAATCACTGAGTACACCTATCTCATTTCATTGACTTCCCTCATGTTTTATGATATGATTCTATGTATTTTAATTGAATGCATAATGCACAGTAAATGGTTTTTAATCAGAGACAAGGTAGTATACAACATTTGTGTAATATTGTCCTGGTATATTCACCACAACACAATACCCAGAAAATTATAAGGTTTTTAATATTGAGGAGTAGCTGAAAGAGGAATTCCCTTAGTGATTGAGCTCCTAAATATTATTGTTTGCATCAACAATAGAACTAATTGCGAAACAGTTCAACAGATTGTCTGCTATTGCTTCTTTGTTCAATGCCTTTGATACTTAGTCCTCTTTTTCGATTTCTATGATCTTACAAGAAAAATGCATAGTTATCTACTGCTAATGATGGTTCACAGGATATGTCTGCAATCACAAAGGAAAGAACTCAAGAGTAATTAATAGTACCTGTTGTGTTTTCTCCCAACTCCAATCCAAGAGATGGATTTGTTAATATTAGCTGGAATCTTTCATTCCCTTCAGGAATCTCATCATCAAAAATCATAACATCAATGTATTTATATCTTTCTCCATCAGCAAAAGAAACAGTCTAGTAACAAAGCATATTGGCACAATATTTTAGAAAGTACTCTTTTTGAGGTTTGATATCTTTTTAAAGATGTAAAAAAGAAGCAAACCTTTTACAAAGCAAACACGATAAAAATTCAAAGGTATTGGGTTATATCCACTAGCACAAATGATGTTGTATTAGCAGGACTACGCACAAGTGGAGAATCCAACCCCTCTTGGACCTGAAAATGTGTCATAGTTTGCAGATCTTAGATTTAAAAGGGGTCTAATGTTAGACCTTCACTTGTACAACAGGAAAAGCAGCTAAACTCCACTAATGTAGCCAGTTCTTTTGCTTAATGTCACGTTGGATGTAGCCAGTATAAACCCTTTTGGATGACCAGTGTGTGTATAATTACATGTCGAGCCTGCTTGCCTCTTCTTTTAACTTCCAGATGTTTATCCAAACTTCAGGACAGAGTCCACATGTGCATAATCTGTATGCTTACAGCTAAGGATGTGTAAGGGATTTAATCTGTGTGCCTTCGCTAAGGTAATTGGCCTCCCAGACTGTGTATTGTAATGTAGTTATCCTTTGGATTAGGTCTTCCCAAAATGTTGCAAAGTGGTTCTCAGCCCAAAACGCTATCAAAATGGTTATTTTCTATATTTTGCTATAAAATATGTACATACGTGTGAGAATTTAGATTAAATATGTTTAGAGATATGTATTTTGTGAAAGCATATGCTCAAAGTACATATCTAAAGATAATTTGTATGCAGATTTTTAAAAAATGAATGTGGAAATGAGAGAACACATTAAGGCAGGAACAAGAGAGAACACATGTGAAACTGATATAGAAACACACTGATCCAGATTTCCTTTCATGATCTCTACATGCAGCCAAGAAGCCTGCACTTCTCCAGATTACCAATTCTAGGGATAAAAGTTCTCCAGAGGCTTTGTTCTGGCCTTCAGGATAATATATGGTGGATGGGAGTGGGCCCAATTCCCACCACCACCTACATCCACGGTTTTATGCGACTTAGTTTTTCAATTGACAAGCACTCAAAACACAATAGAACTTGGACCTTTTCAAAATGTTCCTGCTCGCCCTTGCCTGCTGTGTTTGTGGAAGAAATCTCAATTATCCTTCCTTCCCTTCCCAGCTCCTAGAATTTATATTTTAGCACTGAAAAAAGTTGCTTGGTGTATTGTGATTTGTTCTTACCCTGGAGGAAACATTAAAATCCAGTCCCTGCTGTGCTTCCAGATTCTGAGCATACAAGAACAATGACACAGTCCCATAAGATCCTCGGTCCCGAAATATCAGCAGTGTCAAACTTCCATTCACTTCACCTATTTCAAAACTAGGGTATAAAAAAAGAAAAACCCCTCTATTACATTTATTGGCAATAAGCATAGTGGGCTAAATATATGCTGTCAGGTACTTTATAGACAAAACCGCTATTTTGACCAGTCATCAGTGGAAGATCTTAGTGATAATATATTTCATTTAAAGATAACAGCTGCATATTGTGGACGGAAGTTACATCAACTAGTATGTACAGGAAATGCAATACAGCGCTTGAAAATCATAGACTGGCTGTACTTGGATGCATGTAACCCAGTATTGTCTACTGTGAGTGGTACGTAGCAGCCTTTCAAGCCTGTCCTGGTTAATGGGCAGTATAGAAATTAATTAAATAAACAAACAGTCTCAGGTTTCTGAACTGGAGATGCCAGGATCTGAATATTTATATTCTCATTTATCAATTGTATTAGTTATAGTGCTTGATCTTCCAGATAGGTCCAGGCATCATTGATATCTGCAGCTCCATGCTGCTACACTCATGGCCTATCCGTGTGTTTCCCACAGGCAGCTGGTTGTCCTTGGTTTGAAAAGAACACTGGGCTATAAGGACCCTTGGTCTGATCCAACATCCATCTCTTCTGTTGTTCACCCATTTCATCTGCACATCAGCCCTGTGAGGTAGGTTTGGCTGAAACTGTGTGATTGGTCCAACATCAACCAGTAAGCTTTGTGATTGTGTGAAGATCTCCCACATTCTAAGCATGGTGCCCCAGTCAGTCTCTTGTGAACATTAAATGTCTATTCTATCCCTGAATATAGATAGAAATACAGTCATTTACCCAAACTGCTTTTAGAACTCAGGTGACATTAAATAGCAGGTTCTAAAGAAAAACCTTTAGAGAAATTTAGAGATACCAGTGCAAGTTCATGCTCTTTGGGTCATAGCTTTCATCTAGAATTTAGCTGAACTGAGATTGCAAGGAACATTCTGTTTGTATTATCAGAGAAAACCGCTAAGCGCTCAAGCCACTGAAAACAATGAATTACCATAACTGAAGATGAACCTTACTTTGTGTTTTGCCAGCCAATGACTCCTCTTGCGCCATCGTTAGCATCGATAATAATCTGTGCTGCCAAACCATCTACATCTAAAGACAATATTTAAAGCACTTGTTTAGGATCTATGAGCAAATGCTTTAGAAATATTTGGGACAGGGTACATATATCTCCAGGATGCAAGGTATAGGATGATGGTGATGGCAATTTCACTTATAATTAATCACACTTATACTCATGGTAAATTATAATGTACTATAATACAGCACCACTTGCCAAAAGACATCTGAGTTGATGTAGAGAGATTAATCCATTGTAAGCATCAACTATGCAACAGCCTAACTATTATCTATACTATCTCTAACAAACACATCTCAAGCAAATAGCATAATACGTCTCTATTTACCTTTAAGTTTGTAATGAATTAACTCAGTCAAATCTACATGCATGGAAATAAAGGTCAAATTGAAAATATTAGAGATATACAGGGAAAAAAATGCTTAACGTTAGCAGCATGACACATAAGTTATCCTAAAACTTCTGTGTCAAGTGAAATTCAGTGTAGGAAGCCTGTGCTCACCAAAAAACAAAGCAAAAATATACTGGAAGAAAGCACCCCTATAGCCCCTCAAAAACAGAACTCCTCAGGGAGCCATAGGATCAGATGGGTTTCCAACCCACCCACAAGGCCATAGAAAGATCTGCAACCTTGGCAAAGTGTCAGGGGGATGAATGGCATTCTCCCCCACCCCCATCACCTTCTCCAGCTGTTACATAAAGCTTTGTGGCAGATGCTCTTTCAAGGTCACAACAATGACCTCAGAAAAGCGGCACAAAGGAGGAAAATGGATGTGAAGTGCATGGATGGAAAGAGGCTCCTTCATCCCTTGTCCGTGCCTCTGGGTTGTAATGGCAAGATCCTGGGTGCAAACAGCACACTAAACAAACCTTGCTCATTCACTATTTTATACTTCTGCGTGAATGCAGATCATGAAGTTTACTTCTATGCTTTTGCATTTTTATTTCACATAAGGAAGCAACTTTTGAAAACTTGCATAAGGAGGCTAACATGCACTCCTATATTTATCAATGTTCGTGCAAGAAACAATATTAAGGTCATAGTGTATATAGATATAAACCGTCAGTGCAGCAGTACTGAAAATACCAAGTCTAGGAGGGAAAGAAGTTGAAGGATGTATGATGAGCTCCACAGATGTTAGATTAACGAGAAAGAATTCCTGCATCTCTGGCACATCGTCCTGCAAAACAGAGACACAATAAATGTTCCAGTTAATCATATTTTAACCAATATTTCAGAATCAGAAGAGGCCCACTTAAAACAACTTTTTCCAACCTGGTGCTCTCCAGATAAATTGGACTGCAGCTCTCAGCATGGTTGGAATTGTAGTCCAACATATCTGTAGGGCACCAGGTCAGGGAAGCTTGACCTCATTCATTCATTGCAGAAGGTGTTGGATTTTAGCCACCTCTCCAAAAAAGGGATTAATTGGAAGGTGAATCTTTATATTATATGCGTAACATAACAGACAGTGACAAGACATATTTCCAATAGCAGATTTACTACAGAGTTAAATGCAAAACAGCCAAGTGAAGGGGAAAGGGGTTGAACAAAGCAACCCATTATTCATTATGAAGTCTCTGAATTGCACCACATTGGTAATGAATGCATTCTAATGTAGCAGATTTACCCAGATGTACCCACTTCTCTTTGTGATTAACTAGTCTCCTTGGCTTTCTACTGTGTGTGTGTGTGAGAGAGAGAGGAAAGTCTATCTCCCCCATGTATTTCAAGAATTACGGCATGAATCCTGCATCCATCAAAACAAAATCTATTTTTCCCAGTGTTAGATGGAAAGACAATTTACCTCTAGAATAGTTACATTTATGGCAGCTGATGTTTCACCTTCCATTAAAAGCAATGATCCAGATACAGATACGTAATCAACTCCTGGTTCAGCCAACATCCCTTTGGTCTGATTCCCTAAGCCAAGAAATCCTGGAACTGTTGTATAGGTGACATTGATGACACCTGGTGAACAGGGAACAGAAGATTTAAAACAATAACTTAACGGTTCAGGCATAATTACAATCACCATCAAGAGAAACAGAGACATATTCTATGCAGAACAGACAGATGCACAAAATAATTTACTTTGTGTCACAGCTGTATGAAAATGGATATCCACAAAGGGACACTGCAACAGATTGTTACAGTGTAGAGTGTTCTTGTTCAGTATTCCATCTATGTCTCTCTCAAGATACTCTTTTCCATTCCATCTTCCCCCCTTCAGTTTTGTGCCCGCCCCTCCACAACAAAACTCTGCATTCCCATGGTTCACATTGGCATTCCCTCTACTTTGGTTTTCCCCCTGAAGATTTTTTGTACTTTCCTAAAACTGCGAGATCTCTCAGGATTTCTGTTGTCTTCCACCTATGTGCAGGTGGTGCTGTTTTGATTATGTAAGGAGTGAGATTTAGAATACCTGAGTTGGCTATTATGATTTGGCCAAGGCCACAATGCTCCAAATTATTACCTGTAACAGCCTGAATGCATGTGAAACACATGTAAGAAATTATGTAGCTATGTTTGTAGAAGTACGTACACGCTGCCCTCCAACCATTTCATTCAAAAACCATGACAGCTACATCAGAAAGCCACTGTGATCAATCACTACCATTCACCCTACTGTTTAAAAGCTGTAGCTGAAGCAAAGTGCAGCAGTCCCTCTTCTGATAGGGAGGGGACATAAAGATCATATTACAGAACGGATTGACTATTTGCTCTTGCTGCTGGTTAACTCAGCTGAGATTGCTCATCTTCACTTACACAGTCCTAAAATGCCTGGTCCAAGCATGCCTCATAGAATACTTGGCATATGAACTTCCCCACACCCCATTCCTACTAATCTTTGAGACTGGCAAGTGAGGGTTTCTTTCAGTTCCTCTCCCTTGGGTGGCTGAAGATTTAGACATGCAAAACAAAGGCCTTTCTACTGTGGTATATCAATTATGGGACTCCTTCCACAGAGCATCTCAGGATCTCTCTCTTTACCTGGATGTTCCAGGGATGATGTATTAGCTTTCTTTTATGATGCAATTCCTTTTAATAGAGACTTCACTTGTTTAGTGATTTACTATAAAGCTTTTCAAGTCTTGAACTGGACACATAGAGTGTGTTCCTATCACATTACAACTAGTATAGATCCCGACTACCTTTGTATACAGACCTAGAGATCCATATTCTCTGTTAATGAAAAGCTGGATGCTTTTGTTCCCCTCTTGGACCAAAACAACTCTAGATGAAGAAGCAAAATTGAGAACTCCATGCGGTTCATCACTAGCCTCCACTGTCAAGACTGCTTCATAACCTTGACTGTCAAGGATTGCAACTCCAGCAGAACTGACCCCTGAAAAACAAATCAATGGACTATATTTAAACAACTGGCCACCCACCTTTTTCAGGCAATCCCAGTGCCAACTCAATTGTTTGGTGCTGTTGTAAAGCCTATACAGTAATCAGGGGGAAGAATTAGCAGGGATACTAGAATCCAAGATCATCACGGGAAGCTGTTGGTAGGAGATTTGGGACAGACGAAAGGGAGCGCTTCTTCACACAGCACATGGTTAAACAGTGGAATGTGCTACCATTAGATGTGGTGAGGACAACCAATTTGGATGCTTCAAAAGTGGGATTAAACATATTCATGGAGAATAAACCTATCAATGGATGATAGTCCTGAAGGCTTCTTGCATTTCCTAATATTATGGGCAGTACACCAGTTCCTGAGGAATGTATGCAGGAGGATGCTATCGACCTGCTCTCCTACTTGGCAGTTTCTCACAGGAAGCTGGCTGACTAGTTTATGAACATACATGGACCCTCAGTCTGATCTAGCCTGGCCCTGGTTCGTAGTATGATGACATCACAATTACTGTCTTTACAACTGGGATTGGCAATAACATGCTACAATATGTAATATTCTGTTCAGGGTTCCAGCCAACCAGCATGTCAGCCATGCAAGGCCATTTTCCCGTAATCCATGTCTAATGACCATTCACAATTTCCTGAATGGACTGGTTTTTCATGCGTTCACCCAGTAATATAATTCTCCAAAACTATTTGCACTTCTATAGGTGCAAAGGTTCCACTGAACCTTTATCTACCTCTTTGGTATAAGTCAGTATAACAACCATTCAAATAATGATCCCAACTTAGTGTATGAATAAGGAAATAATAGGAAAAGTAGCTCAACTCTTGATGTCCTCAGTAATGCTGGGAAGGAAAGACTATTCTGGGACTTGGTAGATGCTACAATTATCAAAACCAGACCAGTTTTAGCAGATGGCTCAAAATATAGATTGAACACAGCAGGCAACTGCTATGAAAATGATCCTTACCATGCTAAGGGTCATTAGGAAAGGGACAACAGATAAAGCTGACATTATAATACTATAATATCTTTGTATAAATGTATGGTATGATCACACTTGATTCTGTAAATTAATATCCTTCATTCAAGGAGGCTTACAGAATTCTCCTCATCTTCTCATTCTTATCTTAAACAACAACCCTGTGAGGTAGGTTGGGCTGAGAGTTTGTGACTCCCAAAGATACCCAGTTAGCTCCATGGCTGAGTGAGAACTAGAACCCAGATCTCCGGAGTCCCCGTCCAGCATACTTAACCACTAGACCACACTCTCCAGTTAAAATGACTTGGACTTAGACTAGATAAAGGAAAAGTAAGTGAAGGATATAATAGAGATTTATAGAATTACACATAAATTGAAGAAGAGAACTCTTTGTTTCTCTCTCATAATACCAGAACCTTATTAGTTACTTGGTTAGTGGGAGACTCAAGACAGACCAAAATAAAGGGTAGTTTTTTAAACAGTGCACAGTTTACTATTGCAAGATGTGTTGATGGCCGCCAAATCAGATGGCTTTAGAAAGAGATTGGAGCACTTTATGGAGAACAAGGATATCAATGGCTGGTGATCATAATGGCTATATTACTATCCCCCAGATTAGAGGCAAACATGCTTTTGTGCACCAAGTGGAACAATGCTGAAAGAGAGCTACAACCTCATATCCTGCTAGTTAGCTTCCCAAAGGCATCTGGTTAGCCACTGTGGGAAAGGGGATGCCGGACTACCTAGATCTCTGGTCTGATTCAGCAAGGCCCTTTTATTTATTTAGTTATTTATTTATTTAAATTTCATAAAATTAGAGGCCTATTAGCATCATGCTCTCTGGGTGGCCATTGCAATAAAAATAGCAACAATGACATCAAATGCAATAATACAGTTAAAACATAATCAATATACAAGATAAAACACTATATATGTGTGTGTGTATATATATATAATCCGACAAACATAAATTAATATAATTAAATTAAAACAGTGCTGTCGATATAGAACATCTAAATAGTGTCTTTTGTATTGCTCACACCTGTATACTGCTCTTTTGATGACCGCAACTTCAGGTGATGACTTGCACAAAAGCCATCAGTGATCAAACATTAACAGACAGGCTGTTCATATCACCTCAAAAACAATACTTTTTACCTCTTCATGCACCCATCTGTAAATCACAAATTGCTTAGTAATCAAGTAATACGATTTCAAAAGTGGATCAGTCCACATTATTATGTTATATTACTCCAGAATAACTACATTACCTTGAGTTCTGACATTATGCAGGATTACGTGATATTCTTCCTTTTCTTCAGGAACATGGTCATCCAGCAAGTGAACATAAAATGTTGCATTCAATGATCCCTGTTATTTAAAGGCAGAAATTAGTGACTCGCGACTCTGCAAGGAGCGGAGTGCCAGGAACAGTTCAGGTATATTAACTCTGTACCAGCTACACTGGCTTCCCATCGAAATCCTGGCTCAATTCAAGGTGCTGGTTATTACCTATACAGCCCTTAATGGCTTGGGACCTGGATACCTGACGGAACGCCTTCTTCCATATTTGCCCTCCCGCCCCTTGAGATTGGCAATAGTGGTTCTCCTCCAGGAACCCTCCGTGAAAGATAATAGGAGGCAAAGTACCCAGAGGAGGGCTTTCTCTGTGGTGGAATACGCCTGGCACCATCATTATTTGTTTTTCGGCACCAGGTTAAGAACTTTTTATTCCAGCAATATTTTAATAAGTTTTAATATTGTTTTTTCTATGTTTTTAGCTGCAGCCAGTGTGGGTCAGGAATTTATGTTATTTATGTTATATTTTATATTGTAAGCCGTCCTGAGGCTTTTTTGTGAATAGGATGGCATATAAATATTTTAAATAAATAAATAAATAAAACCACAGTCCCTTGTATCCTATAGCTGTTTGACTAGCACCAAAGGCTGCATCTGTGCCACTATATCCTGTGTGAGGCAAGTAGATACAGATTTTCTTGATTTTGGATATACAGCTAATTCTATTATTGTTTCTATCCTTCATAAAGATATTGTGACAATAGACTTTCAGGAATATTAGACTTTCCATAGCAGATCCTATTATGGAACAGACCAGCATCAAACCTCTTCTTCCCTGCCCTGGTGAAGACTTTTCACTGTGTAGATAAGAACGCAAGTAAGCAATTAAGGCTACAATACCATACAAACTTATCTGGAAGTAAATCCTATTGTAGACAACAGGACTTACTTCTGAGCAGACCTATATGGGATTGCATGGCAAGTAAGGGAAGGTAGCTTCTCTCCAGATTTTCCTGGTTCATATGACCTCTTTATTTTCATATAAAGGCAACAGCAAAAACTCATTGTTATTACCTCTAAAAAGAAGAGTACGCCAGAGATATTTTCAAAGTTTTGTTCCAGATGGTGCCCAAGAATTTTCCATTCAACAGTAACATTACCAGCTCCTGGTGCTGTCCTTAGCACATGAAACTGCAACAGCTCTCCTAGAAAGTAGAATAAAGTATAACCTAACAGTAACTACAGGGAAAGAGAAATCAGTTTTGGGTCTAGCCTTCCAGGAACTTCTTGTGCACAAGGTGTATTACAAACAATTTAAATTCCCTCAACTATGCCAAGACAGTCTTAAGAAGCTCCACTTAATTTTAATGGTAAATGTGCATAGCAAGTTTCTAATTAGTTTCAGTTACTTGATTTCAAAGACCTTGAAGCATGCAAACAATAAATAAAATAATTTCAATATCATTATTAGCAAGCACAAGCTCAGACATAGTTTGACAGAAAACCTTGCTTTAGAAGTTTTATCTAATTAAGTATTTTAGTATTAAGCCATAAAAATGTTAAATCTTGAAAATGTATCTTTCACTACAGAACAAAAAGTAGAGAAAGAATGAATAAAATGCATGCTGGCAACTTAAATGTAAATAGAATTGAAGCAAATTATCACCAGAACATGCAAAAACATCAAAATAAAAGCAAAATCCTGCAGACTAAAGGAAAATGTAAATGCTGTATGTACTAGGTATTTCATATTACTTCATAAAATGGTTCCATTACAGGAAAATATACATAGAGTAACATTCCTAACTATAGAGGAATGTTACACAATGCATGCAGAAAAATGCTGGCAGTTACCTGTATATTCCATTTATTTCAGATAAAACTTACTTGATACGATCAGTGCTAAACTTATCTTTTAATTAAAAGGAGAGAACTCATAAGAAGTCACTTGAGTTTAGCATACCATGTGCACAGATATCCATTCATACTTTGGTATGTAAACAAATACATAGCAATTGAAATATAATAAAAACACATTGTGAGGATATGGTGTAGAAGTCAGGAACATTAGTCATCAGCATGGCCATGGCTTTGTCAAGCTGCACAGTTTTGTAATTAGGACAGCATTGATCACGGTTCCTCAGCTGAGCAGTTACTTTTGTTCTGGTATTGTACGTCCACGTTCAAATAAATCAAACAAATATGACTGATTGATATAATCAAGTATACTAAAGTCTGCAAAGATTGTAACAAGCATAAATGACAAGAAAATAAACTGCCTGAAAAGGTATCTCTCCACATTGAAAAACAAAAACAACATAATTTGGCCTTGCAGAAAATCCATGTTCCTGAAATATTATGCTGTCTATGTATTACTACTTCCTTTTCCAGGTGCACAATGTTTCATTTTGCCAGTACATACAGTATTGCATGGCCAAAAGGGAAGAAGATCCATATAGCAAAGAAGCATCTAGTTTACACATTATCATGCATCATACTATACATTATTGAAATGTTCTTTATACTAATTAGATATTCATATACATTTATTAAACCATCATATTTTAAAAGTAATTAAATATTTTCTGAATCTGAGATTCTGATTTTAGAAAATAAAGATAGAACTAGTCATTAATCTCTTTAGATTCACAGGCACATAAATCACTTATTAAGACCAGGCTGTGATCGTGTGCAGTAATGCCATAATTGTACTGTGAAAGCACAGCATTTGTCATTAAGGCTGCAAAAATAAGGAATGCCTTGAAATCTCCAAGTTGATGTGAGTGCATGTGGCTGAGCTGGTTCTCCAGCGGTCAAGGACTGTTGCTTATTATTATTCCTTTCAACAGGAGGACAAACTAGAGAAATATGTGCAAATAATAATTCGTACTGGCTACAATTTAGCTTTTCTTAGCGCTGAATATTTTTTCAGTAACTAAGCTCAGGCCCTGGCAACATGAACATTTTAGCTTTAAGGTGGTTTCTTCAGATTTCATTCCAGGAGGAAATATACACCCCTTACATGGATTTTGTTTTTTGGGTGTATTTTCTTCCTATATGTTTTATTGACCAATTTCAAAGTAATAGCATAATATAGGAGATTTGTGGCTTTTTAGGATGCTGAATTTAAATAGCTGACTTCCTTTTCTTTAAAACAAAACAAAACAAAACTGGAAAACATGGGAGAAGCCCTGGAAGAGAAAAACATCATGAGAAGGTTCTGAAAACTTCTGGAAGTAACACAAGCATACAATACATGCCTTGTTCAGAGAAGCCTTTAGAGTACACAGCTCGGAGACAATTGAAGAATCTCACATGATAAAGAAATAGGGCAGGGGTGTGCAAATGCTAGGTCTGTAGATCTTTGGGACTTCAACTCCCAGAAGCCTCTGCCCTTATGGTTAATAGTCACAAATAAGCCAAAATTTAAACAGCAGACAATTCACCTTCAGCTACCCCTCCTGTAGGGTACTGAAATTAAAATGCCCCATTGATACATTAATCTCTACATGAGATGGCCTTAATTTGTTACATGAGCAGAATAAATCTGCAGTCACTTAAAACGCTAAAGACCAAAATTGGAATGTATATGTGTGTTCTCATATAAATATTGTTACACTCCCCAAAATACTCTAACAACATAGAAACATAGAAACAGAGTAAGTCAGAAGGGGTCTCCTGGGCCACCTAGTCTGACCCCCGGCTCCAGGCTGCTCCATTTACGACATGCCCACCATGTGCATGTCTAGCCTACCTTTGAACACACTCACCAATTTTTTTTTTAATTGCATCCACCAATTCACTGAAAATCTGAGCTTGTTGAATGGTTCCCCTGCTTTGTTTATTGGAGTAATGATGGGAAAGTAATTAATTGTATTATTCAATGCTGCACTGAAATACATTCTAGTCTGTCGGACAATTTTGTACTGATGAAACATTTGTGATAAAACTGGAAGACAACCAAGTGTATGACTAGAACACAGCCAGGATTGCAGGCCACGATAGCCTGTCCCGAGTAAGCAGCCATGGACTCACTCAAGTGATCTGTATCTCAGGGCAGCGCAGCATACAGGTTTCAACACGAAAGGAAATGGTTGTCTCCTTTTGTCTCCTACCACATGTCAGTGCCAGCAGTAGCGGGAAAGGCAGACGCCAATTGCCAGGATCACTCAAGAACTAACAGAAGTTTTGATGCAACTGGGAATGCAGTTTGGTTACGGAGTAAGGTTAGAAACTGGGGAGTCATGAATGTAGGCGCAGGTTTCCCTAATATGTAGAGTTCTCTCAACTAGAGGCATAGCGATGCTTCACACTGGATGAAGGGAAACTTTGCCAACTTCAGCATTTCAGTTTTTGAACTGATTTTTTTTTTTAAGACCTGTATCTGGGCTCCTCTTAGCCTTCAGAAGTGGAAAGGTCAGCACCCACTACAGTCTCTAAGTTCTATAAAAGGATATGCAGTTCCAGAGCGCATGCTGGGTGTGGGGGGAGGGGGAGGGGCAACAAGTAAAATAAGGCCGTTGGCAAAGGTTTCATGAAGGTCACCATGGTATTTGTGTGTATTCCTTGCGCTCACCGATGGCTCTTCTTAGCTTTTCACTTACAGCTGCTTTGACATGCTGGTCAGAATCATGAATGCGGAGGAGAAAGGGATGAAAGCTCAGTCATGTAACAGCACAAAGCCAACAGTGATGACCATTCTGAATGCTTCAAAGTGATACGATGACCTTTCATGTACAAGAGATGTGTACAAAGATAAGGGAGCTGATACAACTGACTCTCAGTAAAGCCCCTTAGTAAAAAGTACATTCAAGGCATGTGTTACCTTTATTTTGAAATCTACATTTTCCCAGTGTATTAGCTATGGTATTTTAGGATAATAACTATCATTTCTCATTTAAGTGCAAGAGAAGGTAAGACAATAGCTTAACAACAAAGCACAGATCAATGGCAAGTCATGCTCAACCCATTCTCCACATTGCTGTTTGGAGTGGACCATGCAGAAAATGCAGCAAAATCTTTAGATATCAAAATGTCATGTTAAATATCAGCAGAGCTAGACTTTGTCTAGCAACTGAAAGCACTGAAAATATTCATCTGACTTTACATGATTCCTCATTACTCAGTTCCAGCAGAAATAAAAGAACAGTGCTACTTTTCACGTGTATGCTTCCATAATGGTCAGTCTCCTAACACATGGCATAGTCTGCCATTGGTATTCTACTGAATCTATAGGAATCTTAGGACTATAGGAATCGGAGGCACTGGTTGTGGATTTGCTCACAGGACTTACCCTACAGGCCTAAGTGTATTGTATTGCAAGTAAATCCCATTGACCTTATCCACTGGGTAAAGTGGCAAGGACAAGACTATACAACAATTCACTTGCGTGTTTGTGCTTGTGTTGTTCTTACCTTACTGCTAACTGTGCATGCATTCTGGATTATGAAAATACTCCTCTTGGAGTCACTGTAAATAAGATGCTGCTGTTATGACAGAAAAGCCAATATGGCCTGGGGGAGGCCATATATAAAGAAAAGATTACCATTTCTCGTAGGAACCCAGCTATTCGTGTATCTCAGGGCCACAGTCAGCTTACAGCCTCTTAAAAGCACTTTAGATATAAAGGCTTAGCTACTGAATTCCTTCACTAAAGAAAATAATGTTTCAGTCAGGGGCTCACCTAATATAAGCAAACTCTTTTTAGCATGAGTGGGAGTTACCAAGAATAGTAAAGCTATTTTGGAAAGAAGTGGGAAGGGCACTGGTCTGTGCTAGCTCATTCTTACTTCTGGGGCAAGGGACCAACGTCTGTTTCGCACTGCCTTGGCCAACACTTCGGTTATCCGTAGAAGATTATTGGGCCAACACAAAATAGAAGAGTCGCACATCTGTCCGTATTTCCCTTAAATGGCTGGAAGGATTGATATTTCATAATAGTAATTGATGCTAAAACAGATTCAGAGGGAAAATGTTTCAAATGGAGCTTCAATCAGGGGCCTTCACAGGAAACTTGGGCAGACAAATTGAGGAGGTGCCAAACTAAATGTGGTATTGAAAGCATCTTTGCATGAGTGTGTGCTTTTATGAGAGTTTGACCATCATCAAGAGTACAGCAGGCAGTGAAGGGGGATTTTAACCCTTTCTTCCCCTGCTATGGTCCTGAGAAAAATCTTCCCTCAGAAAATACTAAAATGTAATCCTTTTGTCCATTGTTTTTATTAGTATTATTAATTTTGCTTCTATACCTCCCAATAGCTGAAGCTATCTGACCTGTTTATGGCAGCACAGAAAATATCATAAGAGTACAACATAAAAATAGAGATAACAGTAAAGTATCATGAAAATAATACTACAACATTTAAAAGTCAGATTTAAAACACAATTCAAAGAAAAATAGGAAGTGGCACAAATTAAGGGAACAGCCTGTTAGAAAGCTGACATAATGCCCTAATATACGATTTGAGCTGTTTAAATCCCCGTTCAAAGAAGAGATTCAGAGATACTGAAGTATGGCACCAGGGATGCCTGAGTGGAAAGATTGTTCCATAACTGGGAAGGCCTTGTCACCAACCAAGCCTCCCTCTGAAGTGACAGTCAGAGGCAGGTCCCAAATCTTTATCATGGTGCCCATGATCTATGATGCTATGGGAGAGGTGCACCATCAAATATTGCAGTCCCAAGCTGTACAGTGGTTTATAAGTTAAACCCAGCACTTTTAATTGAGCTTGAAAATACATACAGCCAACGCAAATGGGTCCAACTTGTTGTTATGTGTTTAGACCTTCTGATCTCTATTAGTAATCTGTCTGCAGCATTTTCCACAAGCTGCAGCTTCTGGACAATCTTCAAGGGCAGCCGTCATTGTAGTTCTGAAAAATGACTCTCCTGAAAAGGTAATGTTTGTGCTAGGAGAAATGCAAATTTCCTACCAATGCAAATAGCTTCTTTGAAAACAGGAGGAATTTTCATCGGGATCTTAGCAGTAAAGACAGCATCAAACTCCCATTGCAATCCCAGTAATGCTCAGACTCGTCTCCCAGGGGCTATTTGTGTCTTAAAACATGCCAAGTTCTATGCATGAATGCCCTGAACATCATGTCTACTTTAACCTTGAATCTCTACAAAATATTGCTTAATGAAACCTTTCTCCTTATCTCCTCAGAAGATCTTTTTTGGGGGGAGAGAGAATGGGGCATTTTGGGGGTGTTATTATTTATTTGATTTAAAACTCACTGTAAAAATGGTTGAAGACACTCAGTGTTTTGTTCCTCACATTGTCAAACTGCTGAGTAAACGGAAGCAAGCCTTCATGGAGAAAAAGTGTTAACAAGAGGATGGATAGTGCACAGGGTCAGGGGAGTGAAAACAGAGAGCAACCCACCTTCGTGGCCAATTACAGACCTCGAGGCTGTCTGAAAGGCAACTGTGCCAGCCACGTTGTCATTGGCCAGAATGACCACCGTGACAGTGTCCGAGCTGGGCAGGATGCGGCTGCCACCATCTGTGTGGGTCAGGCTGATTATGATGCTTTCATTATCCTCAGGCTCAGAGTCATCCAGAATTGTCAATGTAATTGCCTTTTTCGTTTCACCTGGCAAAAGAAATCAGAGATCTCTGCCTAATCGTTCTACATGATCATGCCAGCATTTGGCAGAATCTGTATTCCACCTAACTAAGCAAACTAATGAGGATTCTTGTGGCAAGCTCGTAAACATGGGGAAATCAGCTCATGGTTCTGTGTGTGCATTTTCCTTTTCCTACTTATTCATATGCATTTTCCCTGAGTTTTTTCCCTGAGTGTTTTATAAAAGGTAAAGTTTTCCCCAAGTCCAGTTGTCTCTGATTCTAGGGGGCAGTGCTCATCTCCATTTCTTAGCTGAGGGAGCCAGTGTTGGTCCACCGACAGTTTCTGTGGTCATGTGGCTGGCATGACTAAACACCAAAACGCACAGAATGCTGTTACCTTCTCACCAAAGTTGTACCTATTTATCTACTCACTTTTGCATTTTTTTTCAAACTGCTAGGTTGACAGAAGATGGGACAAAGCAACGGGAGCTCACCCTGTTGTTTGGATTCAAATTGCTGATCTTCTGATCAACAAGCCCAGCAGCTCAGCAGTTTAACCCACTGTGCCACCCACATCCCGGAGTTTTTCGTACATGGTGGCTAATCAGGCTAATTGTTTCCTGCCTCCAAAAACTAGGGCTGAAGGATCAAACTAAATATTCTGTTTAGTTTTTTATACCTTTCTATAAAAAGGTAAAGTTTTTTATGGTGGTGCATGGTACGGTGGTTTTCATTATGCACAGTCCCACCTGGGATCAAGACAGCAGTGTTGAGGAAGGAGCATGGTGTTAAGCCTTGTTTGTTGGTTTGTTTCCATGAAATGTCACATCCATCCAGCCCTGGCTCTACCATGCATGCAAGACAGACTGTTCGGCTTGGTCCTGGGATCTTCAAAATATGCAATATCTCACAACTAAAAACTGTTCTTCATTATATGTCAGTCTGAATCATGACTAGGGTATTAAAGTGATTAAATCTTCCAAAATGCATGTGCTAGGATTAGCTAACTTCCATATTTTACCCTCTGGATGGAAGTGTTCAGAGAATTCCCTTGCTGTGCATTTGTGTCCTAGATAACAACATGCACAGATAACAACATGCACACATGTACTGTCCCCAGCACACCTGATCCAAAAGCTTTAACCTTATTCTTTTCCCTGAGTAGGATCACCTGAATGGAGGCAAGATAAAGGCTCCCTCACTACCCCTGTGGTCTTGAGCAGGCAATTTTGTGTCAACTGATGGAAATGCATCAACCTTGATACCAGAAATAATTTGAATGCATATCAAAATTATGGGCCAAATCACATCTTGCACAGTTTGATTCAGCTCATAAGATCAGTTCTACCCAGGGATAGCTACCATGAGACATTTCTCCTTTTTTGGCAGTGTTGGGCAAAATTGAGCCCCTGAATTGGCTTCTTTATCTGAAGAATGTGCACATCTTGCACACTCATGAAATCTAAAGTATGATTTGATTGAAGGATGCTGAACTAAGAAGGCACCACATGTGTAGGTCCCCACTCCCATGTGCTTCAGGCAGTCTCCAGACACCATCACCCTACAAGGTTACCACGTAAGTGTTCTGAGTAGCATGTCATTATTAGGTACCCTCCCAAATTCCTTACCTTCTGCAAAATTCAGGATCTCCCCATCACCAGTGAAATCCAGATTTGGGGTAGCTGTGCCACCAGTTATGCTCCACTCCACTATCACCTGACCCAGACTACCTTCTGTTCGATCTATCATTAATTGCACCGTATTCTGGGGCCATTCTTGAACTTCCACATAAAGACCATTCTCAGTTGCATTGGGACTGATGCTGTAGATCACAAACACACCAAAGGCATCCCCATTCATTAGTATGACAACTGTAGAGCTGTTTGGTTGTCCTATGATTGGCTGATTTTCTATGCTGGCAGAGATGTTCATCAGTGCAACTTTTAACAGAGAGATGACAAACTTTTCATCCAGTTCTGGAAAGTCATCAGGAAGGATGGTTACTGTGAGATTTACAAACTCCGCTCCATCTGCCATGATCACCCATTGCCTTGTAACAGATTCATAGTCACTACTAGCAATTGCCCTTGTACTTAGAATAGAGCCTAGAGTGGTAAGGTTTTTCTTGTAGGTCCAGAATCCTGAGCTGTTCGTGGTTTGGCCACCCCAGGAAGTCACCCAAAAGCACAATGGAATTCCAGAAGCACTGGAGGAGGAGAAAGCAGAACATGCTGGCTCTTTCAGGCACAGCGATGCACAAGCGTACAGGGAATCATTTGCTAAGGAGACATTGACTCTAGTCATCTCAGTTAGTTCAGGCATTCCTGGCACAGGGGCTTCATAGCAGGACAGTACACCCAGGCCTTGCTCGACTGCAAGAGTCACAACATCCATTTCAAAAGTGCTGTAGAAAATCTGCAGCTGGCCAAATGTTCCACCACTGCAAAAAGAAAAAGCAAGAGAGTTCTGTTAATCAAGACAGTTCCTCTTATACTGTTAAATACTTGAGAAAGAATGTTCGTGTGGGGAAATGCAAATTCTAAAACGATTCTGCATTCCCAAATATTGTAAACGGCTTAATTGCTGTAACATCAATCCAGAAGTTTTTGGCATAACCAGAAAGGAAAGAAGTCAGTGGAGAAGAAAGTGGGCATTCCCTTCACATTTAGGGGGAAATGGCAAAAATGGAGAAGAAAGAATATGCCCATTATGTTATATCCAATTTTAATCCTACGTAAAGGAGACCCATTGAAATGCATGGGACTTAAGTTCAATCAACACTGAATACAGTCCATAGAACTGATCCCTTTCACCCACAATCTCCCACAGTAATCAAGTGCTGCGACAGACAAGTTCTCCAACGATTTCAGGGGCTGGAAGCCTCCACTCTGTGCCCAGTTATTAAAAAGCTTCTTTCTACTTTTCAGCTTCAGCCTCCCAAGCCACTCCCCCTCTGTCATATTTTCCTTGCTACCTGGAACTTCTTTTGTTCCTACCCAACCTTTGGATTCAGCCAAAATTCATACTCAGAAGTACATTATTGAATATATGCAAAAGTGTACAAGGGAATCACAGTTCAGGTCCCTTACAATATGTTTTACCATGTTCATTAAAACTGTATAACATAAAGAACCTAATGGTACTGTGGCTTTCCTCAATGTTGTTATTTTGCATTTTTGTTTACATGTTTCCATTCTGTGTTTCTGTAAATGTTACCTACTCCAAGCTTTTCAGGTAAGAAATAGGTTATACTCCTGACAAACAGAGACAATGGCTAATGCAGACATCTGTATAACAGCATGTTATATTCTTGTTTAGGAAGAGATATGCTCTTCAGACATGTCATATCCCAATGGAGGAGCATATGAAACCCAAAGGCTGAAATTCAGGCATTTGGGGCTTCTTCCTTGATTTTTTCTAAGTCGCTCACATCCTTTTCTGCAACTGTATTTGGTCTCAGTCCTCAACTAATTTCTGGCTGTTTCATCTGATCTGCTGCAGCTACTCACAAAATGGTTTAGATTACACAATGAATTCCACTGCTAATCTCTGATTCAACTGCATCTTCTATTTCAGTCTGAACAAGAATTCCTGCATATAACATCAACTTTTCCCAGGTACTCTGCTGCTATACAGCTGAACAATTATAAAGCTATCCAACTAGTTTGTTGTTATGAATAGTTTCTTCTTGGGAAAAATAGCAATAGCATAGTAGAAAACCGACCTTCTCTTCACTGTTACGTTTGCAATGGAACTTCTCTCCAGTGGCTCTTGAACTCGGTACAAGGCTTGATGAAATGAAATGATGCCATAAGGTTGATCATTGGCAGGGATGATAACATTTGCCACTCCATCTGGTCCAATAGCACCTCCACTGGAGGCGTGAGTTAACTCCACTCGGATAACCTAGAAAATATGTTAGGTGGCCTGCAATCTCATTTGAGTGTGAAAAGAAATCACCACTTTGAATCGGACTGTAAACAACTACTAAAAATCATCCATTGCAAAAGGATGTATACTTCAGATAATGTATTGTTCAGCACAGGTGTGGGATAAGGTGAGGCATACTGTCTCCAGTACTGGAAGTAACATATACCCCACATGACTAGAATGCTCATAACAGAGATCAGCTTTTAATGTTCCCTACACTTGATACATCTTAGCAGATATTGAGTTGCTTCTAATTATTACAGTCATCATCTCCGAGCTCAGCGAAGCAAATTAAGAAATTTCATGTTGACTTTCTCCTATTCCTACTGGTGCTGTAATTGAGAAACATTCATCATCATTGTTAGATTGTAGTCAAACATTAAACAGCTAGGTATATAGTTTGCCTCTAACCAGTAGTTTGCAGAAGAGCTTCCATATCAATTTTTGCTTTTGCTGATGCTATACCTTTTGGAAAGTCAACACAGGAAATTAGAGATGAATGCATAGGGGTCATAGCTCAAAGACAAAGCAGATGCTTTGCATGCAGAAAATGCCAAGTTCAATCTCTGGAATCTCCAGTTTAATAAAAGGTCAGGTAATACGGCATGTGAAAGACCTCTGGCCAAGATCCAGGAATGCCAGTACCAGTCACTATAGACCATGCTGGACAAGATGGACAATACCTCTTTCTCCTCTACATATCTCAGGGAGACTGTGAAACTTATGAACCCATGTCTAGATGCTGTTTTAGGGTGGATGAGGGTAAACCTGTTGAAAATTAATCCAGAGAAAAGGTACTGTGGGAAACTAACTACTTTGGGTGGAGGTTTTGAGCTTTAAATATAACTCCCCTACAAAATGGGTCCACAGAATTTCCATGCCAAAGTTGAATTGCCTGGAAAATCACAATATCAGTAGATTAAAAGCCAAGGAGTTGGATCTAGATTTGCATTCAGTAGGTTTTAGCTGCTGCTGGAAGACAGGGATGCAGCAGTGCTTTCCATCCCATCCCCTCTTTCTACTGCAGCCTCCTAATAAGCTGTTGGATTGTGGTTCTGGGGGCTGCAGAAGAGTTGGGGCAGGATCCCAGGGCCTACAGGAAGAAACCCCCAAAATCACTGCCCTGTCCCCTTCCTCCAAAGAAGTCTCCACTAAATCATGGTTCCCCCTACAAATCAAAGGGACCTTTCAATTTGCAGAGGGAGATGCCTGGATCTAGTCCAAAGTTGCTTTTATTATTTCCTGGCAAACTGTTTTCACAAGTGACTCATATGAGCCATTTAAAGTTGTATAAACCAACATTTACCAAAACGACACAATAGGCATTTCTTTTCACATTTTGTCTAGCTCCTGAACTCACCTCTTCAATTTCTGGAATATCATCAGCCATGATCTCCAATGACAAATTCTTCATGGCTTCCCCAGGAGCAAATTCAATGTCCCCCGAGAAGGTCCACAAGTCACTGGTGGCAAGTTGTCCATTAATGGTGGCAATCCATTTGACAGTCACGTTACCAAGTGTACCCGCATTGCGAATAATTGGCAGATCAGTCCTCACCATGCCGACCTCAGGCTCTTCGGCAGCAATTTCAGTGATCTGGAAGACTAGTAGAGGAGGGAGCTTTGTGCTTACATTGGGATAAACCTTTGCAAGATGAGGTTGCTTTAATAAGTGGCATTTATGAGACAGAACACTAATAAGCAGCAGATTTAACCAGCTGCAGGACAGGCCTAGACTGAATACACTTCTATAAAAGAGAAGCCAACCTACAGTCAGCCCCAGAAATGCAGAAATGGAGGAGACGACAGGCCCACGTTCGAGTAATAGAGATGCAGTGCCCATCAGGCTGCCCCAGCCTGTCTTCCCCCAGTCCTGTTCAAAAGGGGACAACCAGTAACGTGTGATCTAGATCAAGGTCTGCTGAGACCCAGGTAAAGATGGTGCTGCCAGGCCTGCTATAAACTGCACCCATCTCTGCATATTAGCTGCTACTGCAGAACCTCACCATGGTGGCCAGGGGTGGATTGTTGTGTTGTGTGAACCCAGCCACACCGGGTTTTGGGGGGTTAATAACCCATGTTGCTGGGCTCAGACAACACTACAAACCATCTCTAGCTTACAAGCCACCATAGTTTATTGTGTTTTGTGAACCTAGTCAGTGCCTCACATAGCCTTAGTAAGTTGACCCTGGATTCTGCAGGATGGTTCCCCTGCTAATCAAAGTTGTTAGTCGCTCTTCCAACTGCAGATGAACTTTGTGCCACCCCAAGTTTATTTATTCTATTATTTACTGTTACATTTAGACCTCACTTCTTTTCTTGCAAGGAACTCAAGGCAACTTATACAATCCTCTAACTCTCCATGCTGACCTTACAAGACCCTGTGAAGAAGGTTGGACTGAGAATCAATGCCTGGTCCAAAGTTATCCAGTGGGCTACATGGATGAGTTGTAACTTGAACCCATGTCTCCCAAGACCTCATTCAACCTTCTAGTCACCTAGCTACCAGATATGGACACATGGCCATGCCTTTTAAAATTACCTCATGCATTTAGTCATATTCCATCTCTGCTCCAGGAAGTTCAAGATGACTGTACATGCTTCCCCCACCCCCCATTTTATCTTTGCAACAAAGCTGTAGAGCATGTTAGGCTAAGAGAGAAATGTCCTTGATGTTCACCCCTCCATGTACTTTTCTTCCTTTGCCATTTTTTCAGGCCATTGACTAGGCTGCTTGGTGTTATGGGGAAGCACCTAACTACACAGGATCGGCTTAAGCCTTAGGGACAAGCTAAGTTGCCTTCCTTGGTGAAGAGCAGGCTTACTGGATGAGGCAGGTGTCAGACTGGGACAACAGTAAGGACAAAGAATCAAAGCTGTTGCTCCCCCAGGCCAGAGTCAGGATGGGGCAGAACAGTGGCTACACTGGCTGTAAAAAGAGCGCCTATACAAAGGCAAGCTAGGTGCAAACACATCTTAGTCTTGAGATCTAAATGCCAAAATCTTTGAGAAACCAATGTGAATTGAAGGCCACTAATCTATGGCAATTTGGGTAGTCACATGATGTCCTGCAGCTGCAAATTGATGAAGCAATCTCTAAACATTTTGCCAGAAACAGACACATAGTAATCACTGCTCATAAGAGCAAATGTTCTGGGAAACGGCCATGCCTTGTAATTAACTGCTCATTATACCAGCTACTGTCCATCTGAGGATGGGACTATACCATTGGAACACTCCATCTTACCAAAAGAGCCAAATGGGTCATCAGAGGCCTCAATGGTGATAACGGCTTGAGTGAGACCTCCAAGCAATGCGCCCCCCGTTGTCTGATTGAGCAGCTGTACAAGGAAAGACTCTTCAACCTCAGGGTTGATATCATTAATTATATAAATTGGCACAACTTTACTGGTCTCCCCTTCTAATAAGACAACATCTGATGAGGCTATACTGTAGTCTTCACCTGTACAGGAAAAAAATGACAAAAATGCTTAAGTGATACTAGAAGAAAGTGCTTACTTAAACATTTGAAGATTTTGCATTCCCAAGAAATGCAAATAGAAATTTAGTTCTGATGAGAATTAGGTTGTGGGTGCATATGAAGAGAAATGTGATGAAAATGCTTGAAAGAATAGTGACTATTACATTCTATTAATGTTTTGCAATTATATGCCACCTTTCTTCCTCTTTCAGGGAACCCAAGGCAGCTTACAAAATTCTCCCCCTCTCTATTTTATCCTCACAACAACAACCCTGTGGCATAGCCTAGGCTGCCTCAAAGTCACCCACTGGTTTCATGGCTGAGTGGCCACTAGAACCCAGATCTCTGGAGACCAGCCCATCATTCTTAACCCTAAAAGGTATTTTGCAATTATGTCTCTGAAGCAGGCCACACCTGGTGCATATATAAAAGTCCAACAACACCCAGCATTTCTCAGCCAGCATGCATGGGGCACACTGGTCCATTCACACAGTTTAAGCCACAAGAGTAATGGATACTCAAATAAGGCAAATGTGATCATATAATTTTTGGATTATCCACCAACCTGAGCATAGGGGTTCTATGCTCTACTGTAGTTTACTCATCATTATTTTGCCATTTGTTGGAAATGAACCTACATTTTTGTTGATTTGCCATTTCAACATGATTTAATCCACCTCTCCTTCTTACCAGCAATTGCGGTTATTGGCGTCACTTTGAATTTCACTGAGACATCTGCAAAAATTCCCCCACTTCTTGTGACATTGATTATTGGTCCTATGTAATGTTCAGCCACTCGCACAGCTGAGGCTGACAGCTGCAGTGTTCCAAAGGCATCATCATTGGCATTGATAATGATGCGAGCAATTGTATCACTTTTAGGCCCGAGGCAAGGAGAATCTGAAACTAAAACACAACAGAACAGAGTTGACCCAGAGGCCTACTTTAATGTGCATAACAGGAATACAGAACCTAAGCCCAAGACCAAGTCAGCTGGCCCGGTTTCTTGGTCCAGCCTTCTGTGGTTGCCCAGAATAACCAAGCTTCTCCCCTCTGGCTTCACCCTTTCCCCCAGTCATTTATTGTTTGGTAAGTTTTTGTGCATTTTTCTCTACTCTGAAAGATTGGAAATACTCTATTAAAGCCTTCAACAGGTTGGCAGTAATACCTTTAAGCCAAAATATGTCAGTAATTCTGGGTTTTGTACTGCCCCTTTTCCTTTGCCCCGTTATTAGTAGTAAACCCATAAATCTGCTCTCCCTCCACAGCTCCAAGACTTTCTTCCAAATGGAATATGGCCCTCGGACTGAAAAAAGTTCAGCATCCTTGGTCTATACTCTTGGAAAAAAGATATTCACAGCATTTTATCTAAGGGCAGCAAACACAGTATGCCAACAACATTTAGCTAAACAATCTATTTCAAATTTTTACAGAGTCCTAAACAATATGTGTTAATCACAAACTAAAGAAGAATACAGCTGATTTCTGAATTGTCTTTTAAAAGCTGTATGCTATGAAAAGTTATACTAAAAGAAGAAGTCTGATCTCATTTCATTTATTAGCCCCAGCCCAAACTTCTAATAATGCATAAGGCAGGACAGTACCAAAGCTTGAGTTGTATTAGCTATGACAACTAAACAGAACCTTTGCATTTAGACAGTGCATCTCTCAACGACAGTAAAGAGGGTAAGAAAACAGAGAAAGGCTGTTGCACTCATGTCCTTTTGTGGATTCAGAAGAAGCCTGCATTTCAAAAACAGAATGCTTGATGGGTAGGCAATCCTAACTCCCCTGGACAGTTGTTCAAGGGGAGTTATGATGGGTGCGAGTCCCCCACTGTTGGCAAAGAATTGCTCTAGTGACAGCCATGTCCATGCTGATAGAGGGCAGTGGAAGTGCATTCCGAAATTGTGCATTGGTATGCAAGGAAGGATCCAAAGGCCCATTGCTACTCAAGAAGCCCCTGAGATTCCACTTTCCCTCTTCATTAGCCTGGAAATGGCATATATGCCCCACCTACCACCACCACTGGAAGTAGTTGAAGGGAAACAGAAAAACACATAACATGGCAGAAAAATAGGTCCCCTCCCAACACACTCCTCCTCGTCCTTGCTATAGTGCACCAATCAGGCCTTGAAAGTGGCAGATGATGGACCATGTCCTGGAATTCATGCTACCCTATTCAACATTGCATTGCAAATTGGTCTTTGATGCAATCCACCAGGACAGAGCTGGCTCCAGGTTTCTGAAGGCCTGAATGGGCATTTTCCTACCCTTCCCTCTCATTGTGATTGTTACCAGCTGCTCCTGTTCCTCATCTTCTCCCTCATCAAGACTACCACTTGACAAAAAGAGCAGGTAGACAATGGCATTTTCTGCCTTCTCACCATCACCACTCTCTGAGCTACAGCAAGTGTCCAGTGAGCAAACAGAGAAGGAGTACATCTAGGGTGGTATTGTCAGTGCCCCCACCCCAGGAAATGGGCCCTCAGCAGTGCCCAGCCATGCCTGTCTTCTACACTGGCCATGCACCAGAGCTTCTCGTGCCATTTCTCCTGAGCTTAATAGAAACAGGTTTTATTCTCCATTACAGTATCATTACTGGCAGTGGTAAGGTGAAATATACATGTTTCTCTCAGAACTTCATATCTGAAACAGTTCTGCTTATTGTGAACTAAAGGAACAGTAACTGGACAGCTTGGGCAACTCTGATGTGCAAAATAATATAGAATTTTCCAAATAAGTGCATTAAGGGCACTCTTTGTTTTTCACTGTGGATCCAGAGATGTCAACTGGATTTTCTGGGCCCAGCATACTGCATCTTATGGATAGGAGTCCCGTATAGCCTCCTTCTCCATGACTCTGTCTAACCATGGCTTTGAAGCAATCTACACACTCTTACTGGAGCCACCAGTAGCCCTTGATTTGAACTGCTTCCAAGTATTGTAACATATAATGATGCATCAGATATACATTACAGAGCTGCCAGCTCCACCCACCAGAAAAAGCGAACAAAACAACATTTCTAGAGAGACACAATGGAACCAGGGTTCAAAAAAGGAGGATATTTGGGATAACTAATAAACCCAATACTAAGCTCAGCATGTCACCTTGACAGAGTTCCACCCTGCATGGCAGCCTGATAATAATCATAAATGAAGTAAATGAAATAAACACACTGATCAATTGGAAAAGGATGTGACAAGCTGACAAGGCAGAAAAAGCAGCAACTGAGGCAGCACCCAAGACCAGGTAAAGCATGTCATCAGGATCATTTCCACCCCATTCAGAAATTCATCTTGTCATTTTGTTGCTGGTAAGGAAATTGCACTCCTTCCATCACACCATTTACCATTGCCTTACCAACGTGTCACTTCTCTGTGGATAAGTAATATCAGCACATCTTTAAGGAGTACTTATGACATCTTAACTGGCATGCTGCAGCTACATTTCATTCTTTTGTTGTCTTTCACTCATGGCAAGGTCTACTTATAAACTGAGTCCCGACATTGATCAGAAACCAGTTCTACAGTTGTGTTCACCATGCGCAGGAGACAACAGCCACCCCACAAACCAAGCAGTCTGTGTGTCATCACTTAGTATAATTCTGCACAAGAAAGTTTAATCTGAACAAGAAAATATAATTTGGTTCATGAGTTTGATGTCAACATTCTTTTCCATGTTATTACTGCAAATCTAGCAAAGTCTGGAAATATAGAGCTTGTCTTACTTGCTCGATACTGGACTCCTTTTATCAAGGTAACACCCAGCAGCTCCACAAACACAGATTCCGATTTCTCTGGTTCACTGTCATCCAGAATAGGGAGCTCTATGGTAGCTTCACTTTGGTTGGCTGCAAAGATTACAAATCCCGAAACAGGAAGATAGTCTTGTTCCCATGTTGCCCTGGCAACATTTGATGGCAGATATGGTGAATCATCCTCATCTCCCATGGTTCTAAATGTAACCTTGACTACTCCCAGGAGCCCTTTTAACCTTACTATTGTAAGCGTGACATTCTTGGTTTCTTCATCAACCTTGATTGGCCTGTTTTTCTCAGAGAAAACTAAAAGCCCATAGGGGTCATCATTTGCAAGAACAGTCAGTGCAGCATCCGTGTGTATTCCAAGACGGCCACAGGAAACATTGATGAGCAGAACTGAAAATGTCTTGTCTAGTTCTGGAGTTTCATCAGGCAAGATCTGCACGATGAGCTTTGCTTTCCTTTGCTCGATATTAAAAGTTATGTTGCCGGAGGTTGCAACCAGATCTTCGGTATCATCAGGCACTATGCACCAATGCAAAGTCACCTGGGACAAGGCACCACGATTTCTGACAACCTAGACAGCAAAAGAGTAAGTTATTGTTGCATCAAGCAAGACAAAGAACCTCAGCCGATGATATGTCTAAGCCTCAGTGCTGCCCTCACTGAGGAATAGCCCAGAAAACTGGACCACTTCGGTCAGCACAAGGAATTTGGGACAGGATTGACAGGTAGACTTCCCCTGCTTATGCAAAGCCATCTTTTTTCTTCAGATGGAGGCTGCTGATTTGTCTCAGGCCTTGTTTGTCACTTGCTAAAATCTACCATTTTTATAGCTAACAGAAATCTTTCCAATATCAACTGAGCAGTTGTGCATAAAATGTCGGATGCTGCCTACGGATCTCAATTACTTGTTCCAAATGAACAAAGGGCAGCCACTGCAGCAGCAAAGGCAAAGTTCTACCTGCTCTTGCATATGGTCACCCTGACCTCTTATGTTACCCCTAACTGCCCAAATTAGCTGAAGGGTCTAACATGTCGCCTCTCCTTCCCCTCATTCTTACCTCTCAGTCCTATGCATGGTACACATATTTGCAACAATGCAAAAGGAATCACCAATGTGAGTCTTATTTTTTGTAGCTAGGTAGTTCCTGCATTATAACTAAGCTATAAATTTGGAAATATATGCAGAACTGATCTATGTGCATTTTACTGAGTTTACCTTGACAAGTCCTCCCCTTCTTTCACTTTTTTTTCACTCCCAAAATTTAGAAAGTCTACCTCACCAGAATGTAGTATACTTCAATCATGCCAGGAATGCTTTTCTTTCATATCTATATTGTCATAGAGAGGCTATTCACATATTACCCAGGCTCCCATACTGTATTTGCATGCTCACAAGGTCAAGGAAATCACAGTCATCTGATGCACAATGCTCAGATGGTCATCCCAAATTATAGAATACTTTCCTGGGCACAATCAAATTCCAGGCCATGTGAGTGTGAGGATGGATCTCTTGGACATGAGATGATTACCTGGATGCCCACAGAGTAAATGAGTGCATCATCCACATTGGAGTGCAATAAGGGAGTGCAATTTTGCTCCAATCCTTTCCTACCTCTCATGTGGTCCCTGCCTACTACAAAGAGGGATCCCAGTAACATCAGTTCCCTCAAAAAGGACCTCCAAAAGTATGCAGACACATAGCATCACTGCAAAAATTACACTATGGAAACTTTAGGAAATGCTATGGGTAGGTGCAGGGAAATATCCGTAAACATGCTGACCTCAAGTGCGACCGTTCCAGCTCCATCCTCAGGTTCCGTTCCATTGACAGCAAAAGATCCAGCACCAAACTCAAAGACACCATGAGCATCATCAGAAGCTTCAATGGTCACTATGATGTGAGATGCTATTCCCAGGCTGGCTGTTGGTGAAGCAGCACAAATGGAAGTTTGAAGCAGAAAACTCTTGAAAGCATCTACATTTTCAATATGTGGAATGCCCAGTGGGAAGGCCCTATTACTATAACTAAGAATGATAACAACAAAGTCTGTTCTCTATAATACCGATTTTAGTATGAGCAAGTATAATTTAATTAGGGCAGTTAATTTTTTCGTCTTTCCCCTCAATCCCCTACATACTGGGAGAGTGGGAAAATCTCATTGCACAGGGTTTTCTCTAACCCTTTCTTGAGAATGGGTCTTCTACTGCAGGGCTTACATCTGACTAAACATTCTTAAGTTTGTTGTATTGGGCTTATACATACTCATTCAAATATATACACCATATGCCTAGAATATACACCATATGCCTAACCGTGGAAAATTACTGTTATGTAACAGTTCCTAAACATCTCCTTCCAGTTTCTCCAGAAATTATGAAAAAAAAAATCTAGAGGTAGAACTCAAGAATGATGAGCAATTCAAGGAAATTAAGTGTTCCCTTCCCAATTAAATGGTGAAATGGGATGTATTATGGAGGAAGAGACAATTTTACACGTAGATTGATCTATTTCAGCTCCAAGTCTTCTAACCATTTGCTTTAACATATTCAACTTTGGAAGTGTTTTGCCAGATAAGCTTCAGCTAATCTAAGGTAAATGTTTGGATTTGATTGCTTTTCCACCCGCAAAGGAACATCACCAGCTTGCAGAGCAGACATGTACTCCTATACCCCATTTTTCCAGTAGGGAAACAAGACTAAAGCTGCACCATAATGATAATCCCAGCACCACCCAGAAATGATCATCTGCATGTGTTAAGTCCTACTACATGATTTTTTTGGATGCAGTTTCAAAAAGGTGCTAGCATTCCTAATGCCAATTTTCAAGCAAGAGAGACAAAGATTATACATTGTGCCAACTGCATGTTAATGCAAATGTTGACCATTCTGTTATTTAACAATATGATTTTATTGACTTCAGCAGATAATTTTTAAAGAGCTATACTTATAAAAGCAAACGTCAAAGGATGAAACATTGACTAAAATGGTATCATCAATCAAGGAAGAGTCAACTCTAAGAAAACACAGAAGTTAATAATTTTTATGTCTGAAAATGTAAATGCTCAACTAATGAGTGAAAAGATTTGGTGATGTTACCAAATCTTGTTGGGTAGAACCCAAAGGCTTTCATTTTAATTTGGAACCCTGAATCTCTAGGAAACCATCTGTCCCACCACCCTGATGTCCATGGGCACACACTGAAACCTTTTCAGTACCTAGTGACACCCCTGCTTGAGAAAGAATAGCATACAAAGTGTCAAGACAAAGGAAGAAAAGAGAAATATCATTGGAGATAAGACAACAGCAAGAAAAAAGAGAGCAGTATCTCAGGTTAAGCGTTGGGCAATTAGCCTGCTTCAGTTACACTTTTACTGAAGGCAGGTTCTTGATGATATCCTCTTCTGGTTGTAACACTCTCTGTTTTCCCACAATTATCTTTCTCTTTCCACAAAAAAATCCTTCAGGGAAGAAATGACTGAATAGCAGCATAATGTCTTTTTACCAGTGTTGCCAGAAGCACCCTATTACACTGCCATTACACTTAAAATAAAGGGGGCTGAACTGCCCCAACTCTTGGGGGACATATGTTCTTGAGAAGAACTTACAACATCATCCTGAACATGAATGCCGTGAGAACATCTTCTGCAGGGTCAGTCAGCAAGGAGGGGGGCAAACTACCTTAGTCTACTCTTTCTTCATAGCCGCCTCTTGACATAACTGGGAAAGCATGAACTTTTAAAGCAGGAGGACAGGTTGATCAAAATGCTGTAGGGTGTGTGCAATTGGAGTTAACAGAATGCTTAAATACAAACCAGTCTACAGTTCTCAAATTGGAAGGGGATTCAAATTTTTAAAAATCAGATAACATTTGTATCATGGTAGATTTACAACTATTGCAGGAAATGACTGTCATTAACTTAAAAGTCAGTTTTACTCTGAGATGTGACCATTATTCAAATTAAGTGCAAGAATAATTTATAAAAGGTCAGATGGAGCCTAGTCTTTGACCTGATGCACATTTTGGAAGTAAGCTCTGTTGAACACAGTGGAACAACTTCCAAGGAAACATGCACAGAATTGTAAGTCTACTGCTTGATGCAAAAAATTGAGTTATTTAAAAGCTAACCATCTGTGAGATGAATCAAAGAATGCAATCCAGCAGACTCAGGATGTGGGCATCCTATGCAGGGTGGGAGAGGCAAGGAGGACCAAAGCACTTCCATGCTCCTCCTGCCCTGCAAAACATCTGGACAATTGATTCTGGCTTTCCAACTGTGGCACGTCAGAGCGGGAGCTGAGGCACTACCAGGATGCATCCCATCTTAGTAGTGTCAGTCTCACCCCTTCCCCAGCTCCAGAAAACTCCCTAAATTCCTCCTGAGGTCTTCTTATGACCTTGGAGAAGCAGCCAGAGAAGTTTTTTCCATACTGGTTGTGAGTGGACAGTGGGACCTAAGTGCAGAACCCCAGATCGGAGGTTGGAGCTCTTTTCTGAGCTTGGATCTGGGAAATGAAACAATCCTATAGCCCTGTAGATCACTCTTTTGCTTTTTATGTCTAATATGTTTTATTTGATGTCTTTTTACTGGATGAGCTTTAATTTTTTAATTATTAATCTGTCATTTTATCTGCATTATATTATCAGTTACCATATTGTGGCAAAATATTTTCGGCAATCATTTGTTTAACCTATGTATACTATCAATTCCAGATATATAGTGTATGCATACACGCATACATTCTGAGCAAGCGTTACAAGATTTTGCTATAAATGCAGACATATAGTCTAATCAGTGTTATACTGGTAAATTTTAAACTTCAGGGGCTCAGCACAGCAATCCCCACAACCATGCTTCCAAAGAAGAGTTAACCTGAAGTCAGCTATGCTGATCAATATCAAACAAACAAGTTTTAGCAGTTTTCTTCTTCACCTGGAGCAGGCCTCTTGTAAAGCTGATGGGTCTTAATTGCCCATTCAGAACTCCCAGATCCTTTGCATTACAATAGGGACACCATATTGCATTACAGGGACCATCTTATTGTTGCTAGGACAATCACTTTCTGCCCAGCTACAGTGATAAGTTCAAGGGGACTGAGAATTCTGAGGTGGCAGAAAACTATTTGTGTCCTTCTTAACCAGAAAACGCACATGCTACCAGTGAGCCTCAGCTGTGGTACACCACTGCATACAATTCATTGGTCACGTAGTGCTAGCTAACAGAAAGCACAACTGCAACGTAGGCCAGGTACAACAAAACATTTGGGATAATTCAATATGCATTGAAGAGGGAGGGCTTACCATGTTGATGGACAGCAGGAAGGAAGAAGTCCAACTCCCCATCACCACTACCACTGCCATCTTTAAAGAGGTCAGCAACTTCAAGAAGACACACAGAAATACACAATACACATATACACACATATATAACGAAGGAGACAGAAAGCACTATAAACACCCCTGGACAAAAAGCAAGCAAAGAAGCTATTCGTGAAAAACAAGACATGCCTTTGAAAGGTTATAGAACACTGATAAAGGCTAGGGATGCAGGGGACCCTTGCTGGTGTTTGAAGCTCTTAAGCTGTGGCTATGAAAGTGTGTGCTGTCATTAGGTATCAGTGACAAATGCTCAAGGGTGCATGTTGGAAGAGCATAGAATTTTGATAAGACAGACCTCTGAATGAAAAAGACTGCTGCAGGCTCAATAGATTGTTTGTGCACTGCAAATGCTGCTAAAACGAATACAACAGGGGTGATGGAATGATTGAAGTGCATTTAAAAGGTGGCTTCTCTGCTTCTTAATTTAAGGAAAATGTATATTATGGTTTGGTTTGGGTTTCAGAATCCTTTTAGGTGATGCATGGTAAATTCGAATGAAATGGCACCAGTAGAAATGAATTCCAAACCATTCTCATGAAGCAGTAACTCAAGAATTCCTGGGGAAGGAGTAGATGATGCTCCTTGATCCTTTGTGAATACAGCAACAGAGCTACGCAGAACCTCTATGCAGAAAGGCAGCTTCACTTCCTGAATGATGCTGATATGAACATGGCAACTGCAGCAAATTTGACTTGGTATTGGGGTAATTTGATCATCTCTGTCTTTTAAAAATATTTAATTGAGATGAACTATTCAGATTTATATTAGTACTTCCTCTCTCTCTCTCTCCCTCTCCCTCTCTCTTTCTATGAATCTGTGTGTGTGTGTGTGTGTGTGTGTGTGTGTGTGAGTGTGAGTGTGAGTGTGAGTGAATGAAGGTGTACACACACACAATCAAGCAAAACAGCAGTATGAAATAGCAAAATGTGTATTTCATTTCCTGTAACTGGCAAGGGTGAACCAGCTGCTGACTGGTTTGCCATTTGCTATGACAGTGGGGCTCCTTGCAACTTTGATTTTGAGCTTTGCAGAAGCTACCAGTAGTGCTCCAGGGTACAAAACTCAAACTAGAAGCTGCAATGGGTGAGGATCCCACCAAACTACACAGCACCAGCCTCCCTGCTAGATTATAACCGTTTGCCATGCCATGAACCAAGCAAAGGCAAATGTAGCAAAAAGTTTGTCTTTTGAACAATCTCAGGCTACCTAACAATACCCACTTTATTTAGAGCATGGCTGAGTTTAGCAATAATGAAGACACTCAGTGAACATCTGCAAAAGAACATTAGAGAGCTAATGCTCTCTTTCCAGGTAAAAATGCAATTTCAGCTTTAGAAGATCAAGTTTCCCATAATGGTGTAGGTATAATAAAATATCAAGCTCCCAACTAATACTGTGTACTTGTAGAGAGAAGCACATCTATGAACCTTTACCTGTTCCATCTGGATTCTGCAACTCCACTTTAAAAGCCTTTTCCAGCTCAGGGATAGAATTATCTGTAATGTTAACGATAATGTACTTGTATCTTTCTCCTGGCAGAAATTCCAAGGTGCCTGTAATATCCTGCAGCAAAAAGGGCTACTTATAGTTTTGTTCAAAACTTGTCATTGTATCAGCAAAAGCAATAGAATCAATCAGAAATAAGCCACATCGTGTACACCAAGAAATTATACACAAGTCCTCCCTGCTTTTATCAGCGAAGGCAAGAAGGTTTTATCCTGGCACATTTGAGAGAAGATGTCACTTGCTGGACTGCAAAGTAGTACCAGCTCCCATTCAGCTCCAGTTGAAGCAATTGTGACTGAATTGTGCCTGCACAATTTGCTGACTGTACCAAGTGAGGGTAGGTGTCCTTCACACACCAAGTACAAGGTATGGGCACAGGCTTGAATACAGGCCTCAGATGCACAGGAGCAGCTGGTGAGCTGATGATCTGTTGAACTCCTAGCACCCCCAGTCAGCTTCTGCTGATGCAGGATCCTGTGAGCTGCAGTCCAACACATCAAGAGGATGCCAGGTTTGGATCTGCAGAGCGGTCAAGGAAACTGCTCCATGGGAATGGTAGTACCTGGCATCCATGATGCACAGCAAGTGTGAGTGAACCGTGCTTATACGAATCTTGAATTCACTGCAGGCTCCGTCGCATCTTAAAAAATGGCATTCGAGGCCTGTCTTTTAGCCTGCATAAAGCATAGGTCCTTGTGATCACGCCTGGATCAACAGCACTGTACAGGGTGGTGTGTGTGTGTTTGCAAAGAACAGAAGGCAGGTGTAAACACAACAACCAGATATAACTGTAAAGCTAATTCGTGCCACCCACTTCTTCCAGTCGGCTATCCACATACCTGGTAATCTTGGGGACTGAATGCGGTTAATGGCACTGTTCTGTACTGTGCCAGAACCATTCCCAGCAGCCCTTGTGCTCGAACAACAAGCAACCGAACATGTCCTATCTCCTCCTGGACGGTAACATGGGGTGCTGTGAGGGCTGGCAGAATGATCTCATCACTGTCAGAGGGTGCCTGCCCCACGGAAAACTGCAGCAAACCTGGGAGGGTCAAGGCACAAATTGTGTCACCTTCAGTGACAAGTTATTTCCACATAAAAATAAACTTCAGCTCTACAGGTAAGTTTAATGCATTAATATTTGTGTAATGTCTGGGGAGGGCTCTGGTTTCCAGTCTGCTGGGATTTGGTAAAGGAACAATGATCTTAGTTATATGACTTTGCCAACTGAAGACAATTTCCAGTTAACATGGTCTTCAATCAGTAAGAATGTATCATGTTTTCCAGAAATTATTCTTCATGCAGCAACAATGACTTTGATACTTGGTGCTGTTGCCTGTATACTTTTAATTTAAGGAATGTAGTAGCTTTAGAAGAGAAAAGCTGGAGAAACAGGAGCTGAAGCAGAGCTGATCTTCCCACTAAGACTATCACCCGGTTTTTAAAAAAGTGGTTTGTGGTGCGATCCTATGGGAAAACATTCTGTGCCCTGCTTGGCTCTTGCCAGCAGGGTGAGAGAAGCAACAGAGGCTTTGGAACCTTTCGGCCCTTCACGGGATGTTTTGCTTGAGAAGTCTCCAAGCCAGGCTGGCTAACTGGCATTGCTGGAAGCATGGTGGGGACTGAGAGATCACTGAATTAAATGGATCCACAGCTGGCCTTTCCCAACCCACTGGCAAGCCCTCATCCATCAATCCTTCTCTTCCTCCTCAAGGCCGAAATGTGGACCTTGGAAAAGGGAGGTATCACAGCACTGTCCGTAGTGGCTGGAAAGGGCTTGGTGGCAGACACACCTGCTCAGATTTTCTCTTCTGAAGTTGCAGCTCTGGCTATTGCCTCCACACGGGGCAAAACCTCAGCCCCTCAAGACCCCTCAGCTGCCATCTAGGGCTTTAATTGTCTAAATTATATTATTAAAACCACATACACATGTATATAAGAAATAACCATTCAAGAAGAGTACATATTACATTTTAAATGATGCATTGCCACGTCTTGAAAGATGTATTCCCTTTATCCCAGTAGGGAGTGCCTGTAACATAGGAATAAGTCTGCTCCTACGCTGGAGCTCTGTGAGCTCTACTGGACCAACTCCTGAGCAGACTGGCATAGGAATGCACTGTAATTGCCTAGATTATGACCCTACCTTCCAACAAATACAACCTCCAACTGATTGTTTACAGCAGCTAGACAAACACAGTATTGGGTTGTATCTAGCTCCTGTCCTTTCTCTCATGGAAGGCTGTTTGATGCAGCAGAAGCTTCCCTCAGCTGAACAGGAATGCAGAGCATTTTGTGTGATTCCCTCTCCCCTGTAGCAATGTGGACACCCCCACCCCAAGGTTCTCTAGAGGGTTGAAGGATCCTTCAGAACAGTGCAAGAGGTAGAGCGGGAAGGGCTATCACCAAAAGCCACTGCTCTCCCAGCCTGCTGGTGGAAGCCTGCCCTGGATCCAGGAGCCTCTCACTGGTAGAGGGAAACCACCTGTGTACAACCTGGAGTATTTTGCTCATGATGCTTCTGAAGAAAATAACAGTTATTCCTAGCAAAAAGGATGAGTCATATGGATGTCCTCATACACTGAAATTAAGCAGACTATTATCCATTACCATACGGGTGGTCACTGGCTTTGACAGTGATGTAGGTAGTTTCTTTCTCTGGATCTAAACTTGCTCCACTAGTTGGGGTTGAACCTATTTTTCCATCTTTAGCAACAGCAGACACCAAAGTCACCTGGAAATATTCATTCAGCTCAGGAATATCATCATCAAGCACAAACAAATTCAAAACCTGGAAAGAAAAGCAATTAAATGAAAATGAATGCATTAAAGAAAGGCAAGTCCATTCTTCTCAGTAATAGCTATTTAGTAATTACTGCTGCTTCTATTCCAGCCTGAAAACTTATTTTTGCAATCAGTTTTGAGGACAAAAAGACTTATTTCAGGCAATTAAAATTCAATGTCTAGAATAATTTTTAATGGGTCACAAAGCTCATGTAAGCTTTTCTGGTCTACTGACAATTATTCTCATCTGTTTACATTATTTATATGCCACCTCATTAACAAAAAGTTCTCTGTGGCAACACAGAATAAATTTTAAATAAAGTAACAAAACAATAAAATATGAGATGAACTGTAGCATGGAAACATTACAGAAAATCAGGAACTGTCCAAGAAATGGAAAGCAAGGAGTGAACATTAGCAAACCAAAGGACAGAGTTAAAAGAATGCAACAGAATTCAACTAAGAGGGTCTTTGCCTGACAGTGAAAGGACATCACATTTATGCAAGGTAGAGTTCTCTGGGGAGGATGTTCCACCGCTGGTGTGTGGCCACAGAAAAAGTCCTTTAATTCATAGCCACCCACTACACCTCATGTGCCAGTGGCACTCACAGAAACACCTCCATGAAGGATTCTGGGTCCCAGCAGCAGGCATGTGTCGGGCTCGTTAAGTTTAAAGGCTTTGAAGACATTTCAGTACACAAAGGGCAATGCTCAGACATTGAAAGCCCTGCGCAGGGTTTCTGATTTTCTGATTGTGAGTTGGAAAGATGCTGCAATGCTTCTAGCCTGACTTCCAGTCTGCCTTCAGTGGAAATGGATAGGTTGTTTATTAATAATGATAGCTCTGAACTAGCATTTGTATCTTTTTAGGTTACAGACAGGAATAACATTTCATGAGTGTGGCAGTGCTTGTACAATGGGACTTTTTTGCTTTCTCCTTCCCCTTGCAAGCCCTTCTCCAATTCTAACTCTGGAGGGTTCCACAAAGTTCTAGAGAAGATTTTGAGGATAAGCAAGGGCTCCGGTGGGAGGGAGAATTGCACCTCCCATAGTGGAAACAATTTTCCATGGGAAAACTCAAAGGAATTTCACAGAACAACTCTAAACACAAGAGTCAGTAAAGCATACAACTTTTCCATCATTTCTCATTGATTTTAACAAGAATATAGGATTTACCTCTGATCTCTGAAAAGGAAGAAATGAGATCTTTCCACTAGTGTTAGCAAAATCACGAACAGAGTAATTAATGCTGTTAGAATCAACCTGAGAGATACTATAATACACAGAAACGTGGTCCAGAGCTCCCCTGGTGCGTTCCACTACACAAGACGTGGTAGAACCTTCTTCAGCCACCTGTAAGCCAACAAGATTTTAATGAAACTGAAAAATACTTGTCTTGAAGTTTGAGTGAAAATGTAGCAGAACTTTATACCAATCATGTTCAAAATAATACCAACTTCTTCAAATATATCAATCAACATTGACTTGTGCTTAGGAAGAAAAGCCTTTTAAAAGATGTTTTGAATTTATTTTCAAAGCATTTTACGCCACTCCTCTGAGCAGCTTACATAAATTAATTTTAAAAAACTGCCTCTGCCTTCAAACATAAAAGATGTCATAAAAGGAAAGATGGAGGAGGAGGAGGAGAAAGGAGATTGAGAACTGGTGCCTAAGCTGTATTGGTTCTTATACTAACCTGCTGGGATGGAAACTGTTCAGGATACTGAATAGGAACTAGTCTCTGGCTTCTTAACAGAGCTCTCTTTGTGACTATCAGCAACAACACACTGCATGGCCTTTCATGGCTCCCCCCACTGTGGCCCTGTCAGCAGATGTGGAAAGTTGAAAGAGTGGCTTTCCCCTCACCATCCAAGTGAATGGATTAATTCTGTCATTCACTTGAATATGGAAGGGGGAAGCCAGCCCGCTGAAAAGAAAGGACAGGAGAGGAACCGAAGCCCAGCTCCAGCCAAACATCCCATTGCCTCAAAGGTCTTGGGTAGAAAATGAACTTCAGCCCCCCACCCAACCATTTTTAACAGGGCATCTCCCTGCCCACTGATTCCCATTCAACTGAATAGAGACGTTGCACTATTTGCAGAAGGGTAAAATAGTCTGGCATGTACTGGAGACTGGTCCTTTGAGGGCCGTGCCCCTGAATGCATCACCTGGGGACCAGAAGCAGTGCTCAGAAGAGGTCTAGGAGGTCATCTAGCCCAACACCCTACTGGGCATGTGCACTTGTTAAGATAGAGGTGGAGGAGCCCTGAGCATCTCCTTTGTACAAAAGCCTCAAGGAAAATCTGGTTCTTCTGACATGTGCCTGAGGGGCTTCTGAAATGAAATGCCCTCCTTGCTCTTCCAGCACATCCCTTTTAACAACAGCAGGGACTTAGGAGACAGCCCCCTTGACAAGAAGACACACAGAGATTTTAGAGCCTATGTAAATTAGCATATGCTTTTTACTCCTGTTGGCCTGGTCCTGAGGCCCCAGATCTTCTTGCATGAGAACCTTTTGGGCAGCAGGACAAATCAACGTGCTGAGCACGTCTGTGCATTGTAGCAGCCATGTGGAGTTCCTGCCACCATGGGAACCATGCTGTTGGCATAACAGGCGAAGTTAAGACGGCACTAGTTGGAAACTATGCCTCCTCTGCTTCTCTTCACCTGTAGCCTTAGATGAGGATGATGACTCCGAGCATTCAGAGCCTTTCATGCATGCAGCCTCCATCATGCTTAGACAACCCTGTAATGAACAGAGTCCCGTGATGCCTGTGGTGGGCTGCAGTGGAAGAAAAACCAGTGCTGCCTAATGAGCTCATGGTTCAGGTGGGCTCGTACTGATGACTTTGTGTTGCATTCCCTACCTCTGGAATGCATGCTCCTGTGAAACCAAATAGGCCGTTGGCATTATCACTCTTCTGGATTCTTAACATCGCGGTTGCATTTCCCTTTGAAATCCGTGCTCCCCCATGAACAGAGATGAGCTTAAGGATGAACAGCTCCTCTCCTTCCTCTTCTTTGTCATCTCTGGCAGAAACAATGAATGACTTATTGGTTTCTCCCTCTCGATATTCCAAGTACCCAGAGATCGGGTGCAAATCAGCTCTTGCTGGAGTGGCATGAAGTTCATTGATCTCTTCCTTCATCAATTTACGTTCATAAAGTCTCACGTCTTGCATCAAGCCTGTGAACCGGCTGCTGCCATTCACACCAGCACCAATTCTTATTATTCCCGGTCCTACAAAAGAAACATTCATGTAATCCTTTTAACACCTGAACATTTTTTTAAATGAAATGCATCCCCTCTGCACACACACACACACACACACACACACAGAGAAATTGCTTCCTCAACCTTGTGCAGAGCCCTGGCTCTCTTTGCAGTCAAGTTATCAAGTCACATTTCCAGACAGTCACCTTTTTATATGATGCACAAGCAAGCATTGCCTCAGTTTCTAGACACTATCCTCTTGCAGCCAAAAAACAACAATTCCAGACAAGCTTTGAATCTCACCATACCTCATAAGCTTCAGTTAGTTCCCTGCTTTAGAGAATCAGGGGAGAGAGTTGTTGTGAAGCTGGCACCACTTCTTCAAGCTGAGCAGGCCATCAAGACCTCAAGGTAGGTCTTTCCACAGGGTCGTCTGCCTGGCTGTAAGTCTTTTCAGGCAACCCAGGGCCCTTCATGGCCTCTCTCTTTTCCTATGATGCCTGCTCTTGGGTCTTGTAGCCACAGCCTCTTGACGTTTTCATTGCGAGCCAGCATCCCCATGCACTCAGAGGACCTACCTTGGCTTTCCTTCCAGAGATTAGATGACAGATGGGCATTCTCCTCTGCCTCCACTACTTTCACCCATTCTCCTGCTTCCATGTCCTCGGTGCCCTGACAATGCCTTCCTTCCACTTCCTGCTCCCCCTCTGAGTCAGAAACAGTTCCCATGTCTCCCTGGGGCATATCTGTGTTAGCTCCAGTCCCTGCAGCCCCCCCATATACACATGCACCCTACAAGTGGTAATTTTTTTTAAATGTCCTATTATTAACAGGATGCAATTGTTCTTCTTCCATTGCATTTATAGCCTGCTTTCTTTCCTCTTGCAAGGAACCCAAGGTAGCTTACATTTTATCTTCGCAACAACAACCCTGTGAGGTAGGCTAGATGAGAGTAAGTGACTGGACTGGTAAGCTTCATAGCCAAGGGGAGCTAGAACCCAGGTCTCCAGGTCCCCTGTCCAGCTCTCTGAGCACCACAACACACTGGCTCTCTTAATGTGTTAGAACAGAATTGTTTTTGTTGTATCTCACCATGAAAAATACAAACAGTTTAATGTACTGTTTCTATTGCTTAGCAAAGACATCAACCAGTTCAGTCTTAACAGCAGCACAAAAGGGAGTGTCATCTTGATGCTGTTCTTCAGTATTAAAGTAGCAGTGCACAGTGAAAACATAGTAAAAATGGACTGTTTTGGTTCAGACTTTGGGAAATAATGTTTTGAACCTGGTTCATTTTATCTAACCACAGTTTGAACAAGCCAGAATTATCCAGGTTTGGAAATAACAGAAACCGTGGTCTGTTCAGAAGCAAAATGGAAACTTTCAATTTCTGTTTTGTGCATGGTTTCCTTAGTTTGACATGCGAACCCACACCTTGGGTTTACTTCTCCCCTGACAAGCCAGAGAAATAACACACACACAAATCATCTGTTATTTCTCTGCCTTGTTGGGAGAAAGACATGCCGGATATCCAGGTTCATACACCACACTTAACAAGCTGCAGCCAGAAGGCCTGTGGGGTGTTTAGCCATTCTTGCTAGTGGTGGGAGGGATCAGGTAGCCAGTATGAGCACACTGCATACGCAAGAGGCTCACCATGATGTGAAAACTGGCTCACTATTATTTAAAAAAGAAGCAGTCAACAGATCACTGTTCAGGCCACTTCGGAGTTGTGATTCAGTTTGTTTCTGCAGCAGTTCTTTGAGAAGTACAAATAAACGAGATGATACATTGGTGCAGTGGTTTAAACTGCTGTGCTGCTGGGCTGGTTGATCGAAAGGTCACCGGTTCGAATCTGCACATCGGGGTGAGTTCCCGTTGCTCCATCCTGGCTCCTGCCAACCTTGCAGTTCGAAAGCATGCAAATGCAAGTAGATAAAAAGGTACCACTTTGGTGGGCAGGTAACAGCGTTCCATGCACTTTGGTGTTTAGTCATGCCAGCCACATGACCACGGAGACTATCTGCGGACAAACGCAGCTAGGAAACGGAGATGAGTACCACCCCCTAGAGTCAGGCATGACTGGACTTCACGTCAAGGGGAAACCTTTAGCTTTACCTTTTACATTCAAAAAATGGCAGACTGTTTCCCAAGACTTGAAGCCATTATGTTACATTAAAACAATTCACTGATACAGTGCAGAGCTGTTGAAGCTGTAATATTGGGATCGTTTCCCTGTTGATAGTACAATATTGCTTTGCCATTCGTTTCTAAGAAACAAAAAGAAGTCATTGTATAGAAAGTGTCAGAAATATCCTGACATTGCCCTGTGCAACTACAAAAAAAACTTGTTCATTTATGCAGTTATCCATATTCTATCTGACATCAGGAAAATTTTGTATACTGTTCTAATATTTGGGATCTGCTTCCATTCCTGAATGGAATGTGGGCCTGTCAAATTTCAGAGAGAACAGAAAAGCTAAAGGTCATTAAGGCATGTTGCTTACCGTTGGCAATCGCTTCACCTTTGAGGCTTCTGAGGCTTCCAGGCACAGGATTTCCATCAATGAAAAATTCAATTATTCCATCATCCAGTGTAATCAGCAGATGAAGCCAAATATTCTCCTCTAAGTATTTCATGACTGTTATCTTAGCCACAAATGTCCCATTAGACTGCAATGGTGTGTAGTAAAGCTGTGCAGAAACATGAGATTCATTGGTGTGGACTTTCACTCCGTAGTACAATGTTCCTTTGCTATTGTCTTTTGCCATTATAAATCCATTGCAATTGGCACTAGGAATTACCCATGCAGAAAATGTGAAGCTGTCAAGAGATTTGTTCTTAAAGACAGGGACCTCAGGCACGATTATCCCATAAGCATCCTCTTCACCACTAAAATACAAAGCATCTGTTCCAGTGTGATGACGCCGCATGTGAGGCTGCAGCTGCACTGACTTGGAGAACCTGCCGAGCAATAAGTAATCAGTCATTGGAGGCAACCCTTCTTTGAATGTGCTGGATAGTATTTCCCAGCCAATTCGGACATCTCCAAATGTTCCCTGCTGCCTCCAGACCGTAAAGTTGGTAATGTAGGACATATCATCTTCTGACAGAACATCTTCAGCTATCTCCCTTTCCTGGCTTTCAGGATCTAGGATGAAGACTCCAAAGGGGTCATCATTAAATGGGATCACCACAGTCACTGAAAGGTTCGTTTGAGCTAACTGGCCACCTGGACCTGGGGACCCACCTGAAATTTTAAAAACAAAAACAAAAAAAAACATTCAGCAAACTTCATATAGAATTTACTCTACCACTCTATGATCAGCATCACTACTATTAAAACTTGACCAATTCTGTTCCCCCACCACCACCATTTTCCCCATCACAGCTAACCCTGGGGATAAGCAAGACTGACAGGCAGCCCATGGTCACCCAATGAACCTCATGGCTAGGTGGGGTTTTGAACTCAGGTACCTTCAGTCCTCAGCAACCACTTTATCCACTGCACCAGACTCATTCTCAGCCAAATGTGTTACAAGCGCTGCACTCAAAATGACTGTGGCAATGAATAAAACCAGTTCACGGAATTAGTAGGTTCGAAGGATACAACTTCTGGAAATGGAACTGACTAATAGTACAGCCCTAGGGCTGCTAGACAGAGTTCAGGCAGCCATAGGAAATTTTGGAGAGCCAGTACTGACCTCAGCAATGCGCTCTGAGGTTGCAACTGGGACTTCCAGTCCGGAGTGCCCTTCCTTTGCTCTGGCAGCCATTATGAGAAGATTGACCTCAGCATTGGAGGATGGGGGAGGGAAAGAATGAAGCTACAACAGGATGCAATGTATCCTGGTTGCACCTCAGCTTGTCCTCCTCACAAGCAAGGACAAACAACTTAAGGTGTAATCCTGTGCATGTTTTGATAAACAGGGGCATGCAGGAAGTTGTAGGCCTTTTATTGTCTGAAAATGCATATGACTGTGCATTTAGATGTCAAAATGGCCCATCTATACCGATTGCTTGATTGAAGAAATGACCTTTGCCTCTGCACTCCTTCGATTATCATTAGGATGCCCTTAATCCTCCACTTCAGTCAGTTACAGGCGGCCACACTGGCCTGCCTTGTAAACTGCCTTATATTTAATCCAGTTTGCTGGATGCTGTTAACACTGACTGGTGGTGGCTTTCTGTGAAGGAGGTTTTCCCAGCCCTTCTTGGAGATGGGGATTGTATGTGATGTATGTGGTCTACCACTGAGTTATGGGGCTTCTTTTGAGTTAGCATGTATGAACCACATTGTGCTGCAGGTGTGAATGTCTCCATCACAAAAAGCAGCACACAAAAATAGCATGGCAAAAAGCTGATGTCAGCTCCAGGATATAAGCAGCAGGCATCCTTGACTGATCTGCCAGGTCCAGGACAATAGAAATGGAAGGGGAACTAAGGCTTGGAGAGATGTAGCAAAGCCAGAGGCAAAGTCTGAGTCAGAAACAAGCAAGGCTCAGATTCTAGCAAGGCATGACCAGAGCTAAGGCAATGTCAAGTCATGTGAGAATCAAGACATGAATGAAGATACTGCAGGATTTGAGAAAGCAGGCAACTCAGGCACATAAAGCAACAACTACACTCATGTGATCCTTATAAAACTGAGCACCACTGAATTGCCTTTTATAGCACTTCCTGTGACTTCCAGGGGGTCTGCATTATTGCACTTGCCCTAATCCTGCAAGTACCTACAGGTTCAGTGCTAATTCTGCAAGTACTTGCAACAAAAACCAGACTGCCTTCTCTATTAGACCACTAGAGGGAGATGCACTGCTTTGCTCAACCTGACACCTAAACTAATTTCTTCTTTCTGGCATGCTATTTTCCACTGAACAATCAAACATGACAACCTGTCTCCCTCAGTCCCCATAACATAAACACACCTGCAGCACAAGTGATACAACACAGAAAAGAATTCTGATGCAATTAGCTGGCTCTAGTTGGTTTGGTGGGGCAGGAAGTTTTATATGCGGCCACTTCAAGTAAACTAAAAGTGTACAGTATTATACAATGTATTAAAGAAAAACAAGTGGCCAGAGCGTTCTTTGAGACAGCAGTATATGTTTCTGAAATTAGCACATTATTTAAATATTGCTATGTTACAAGCTGTAGAAAATGACAGATTACTATTTTTAAACATGAATATTAAGCCTCTGTACTCCTTGTACAGCATATGCAATAATCTGATATGAATATGCACTTGAGTAATTAGAAAAGTCTGAGAACTACTCCTTTTGGGGAGTAATCTTTTGCCCTAGGAAAACAGATGTTAATTTTCCATCCCTGGCTACTTTTCCATTGGTTTTCTGTGCAGCACCTTCAGATTTGGACACAGGGACTCCACTCTACCTGAAGCATTCACCAGCCTAAGCACGTAAAGTTCATTGAATTCAGGAATTTTATCAGGAATCGCATGAAGAGTTATGGGTTGCAACCATTCACCATCTAAGAACCATACGAGCCCCGAGACTTCATAGAATTCCTCTCCTGGGTTTAAGGCAGAATTGTTTTCAAACAGTTGCCATGTCAAAGAGACGTTACCGAAGTAGCCTCTGTGTCTCAGAACCCTGTAGAGTAGATACAACAAGGGCAATTTTATCCTTGGACAAGAAGCAGCAAGAGCAATGAGAAGGAGAAGAGGCATAGTTTAAAAAATTTTTAAATTTACAATCCTGCACAAAATCCCTCTAAATACCTTCTTAGGGAAGAAGCAAAGGACATCCTGAAATTTGTTTGCATTTTCAACCCAGTTCTATAGGTCCCAGGATTGGAGTTTTGTTTTGTTTTTTGCCTGTTACTGGCAACAGTGGCCTTGCATTTAGAGATAATTTGATAAAGCAGCATCCTAACTCTGGCTAGAATCCAAAGAGCTACTTTAGAGATGCCCAGGAGGCAGGGTGCTCATCCAGGAGAGGATTTTTTGCTAGTTTCCTCGAGTCCAAGATGCCCGTGCATCACTCTATCATAAATGTTGCGATGGATCCAGAACTAGCTGAACATGCCTTGCTATCCCTTATCAGGAACCCTGATACAAGACTGCCATATAAAGGTTAGAGATACAGAGACATGTACCTGCAAAAAAGCATGTTCATTGCACAACATCATGTTGCCAAACTAAGCTCTCAGCTCACATCACGACTGGGGCCAACACAAGCTACCATACAGCATCCAAACACCTGCCGTTGCCCAGGTGGTGCTTCTCCTATGGGGAGCAGTCACACATCAGACGCCTGAGCATAAACCTGGCATTTGCATGCCCCATTAGGACACAGCACAGAGGAATCCTTATTCATGGGAATGGGTCTGCCCAAACAAAGCACCTGAGCACAACAATCACACACCAAGGCAGAAGGGGGAAGGGATGCTACTGGCTTCTTACAGGGGACTGGTCTGTACTTTGCTGCGCCTGTGCCAAGGCTAGCTGAGAGCCAGGCAGGCTAGCTGGCCCTGTCACTGGCAACACAACAAGATAGACTCAAACAGCCAACATTAGCTGGGATGGATTGGACAGGTCACGTTACATCACAAATCCCCTTTATTATGAAGAGGATTAAACCTCTATTCAATTTATTAAGGCAGACAACAACAAACGGCAGGCTAGCGGGAGCTGCTCCACAGCTACTGTGTTTATCCCCAAGGGGCTTTCTCATCTGTGGGAGCAGAGGGGACTCTCCTACACAAGCAAGGACTTCCCCACTCATGTCCGCCTGGGGGACTGCTTGGTGTATGCAGCCCTGGCCAGGGATGCAGAACCTCAGGCTCAGGGGCCAAATCCAACCCTCTGCCACCCACCCCATGTGCTCTGTCTCCTCCCTTGGCCTCACATCCTTCCCTCCAGGAGTTGGTTTGGTGCCATTTGTTTCCCCCATGCCAGATGGGGGAGCAGCAGCAAGAAGGCTGAAATGCTTCTGCTGAAACAGAATTGCTAAGAGTAAAGATTTGGACGGAGAATAGGCTGGGATTTTGGAACTGCTCCTTTTGCCTTTTACAGTGCTACAGTAGACCCACTTCTCCCAAAGTACAGCATTCCAGGGTGGAGATTTTAGACTCTGAATCTGAGCTAGGAAAAGAGGTGAAGTTGTAATGCTTAGCAAGTGCCAGGGTTAACAAAGGGAGATATAACCCAGGGGCTGGTGAAAGCCAGACTGACTCTGGTTTGGGGAAGTCACTACAGAATAGGGAGGGTCAGAGGGCCAGAGGCGGAGGTCTGTGACATTATTGGCCTGGTGGTTTGCCATGAAGTCAAACAAGAAGACCAATTAAACAACATCTGGTATTCATGCTGCATGACCCAGAGGCAGCACAAACCTCCCTCACTGTGGAGCCAGCTTCATCTGGAGGGAAATGGAGGAGGGGATTCACTTTCTGGTGTAGGCAAGAAAGTATCACACAATTAGAAAGATCATTAATTTGATAGATGCTTTTCCCTAACCCTAACCCTGATATAATGAGGTTTGAGGAATGATTTTGCTGTATGGTATTCTGCCTTAGATTAGGACATTTACAATGTCGCCTGCTGAGTCTCTTAGTAACTCATTGTGTATAACAAAGGATAATATTCTCATTGAATGTTGTTGTTATGCACTGAAAAGTCATCTCCAACTTATGGAGATTCTATGAATGAAAGACGTCCAAAAGGTCCTGTCCCTGTTCTAAATCCCTGTTCTAAATTCCAGGCTGGGCCTTCCTTTGTGGAGACAATTCACTGAATGTTAAATTCTGAAACTTCCAAGATGATGATTATACAAATCCAATGAAGACCTCTTGAGTTGGCCATGCCATTCAAAGAGCTCCAATCACATTCTAAATAGAATACGTGGGTAGAGGGACACAGAACAATAGCATGTTAAATACCAACCCATAAACATCGAGAAAGAGAGAGAGAGAGACAGAGAGAGAGAGAATGTACAATTCTCTTTGTAGCTTTTTTGATCAGTGCCATTAATGGAGTTTTGCTAACTTATCCTTTTGGCCAGCCAACCCACTTGATAGTAACTGTCAATAGATTATACACCTCCTGCCGAGTTAACTGGCAGCATAAGGAGAGTCATCAGCCAGGCAACACTAACTTTTTAAGCCCTGCTGATCCTGGATATCTCCATGAATGAACACCAATAATAGACTTCATATCTACAGCCTGTAGAAAGTTTTTTCAAGCCAAATTTAGAATTTTTAACACATGAGATTAGCACAAATATTCAAAGAAGAAAACAAACATCAAAAGCTTCCTTTAGCAAAAGAACTGTCTGGGGTAAATTTCCAAAGCTCCAACCTGGCAGGTATTTCCTCTCAACATGATTAGACAGATATTCTAATGGGCACCCTTTAGTTAGTGGCTTGATTTTCCCTTCATTTCCTTTTATTATCATACTGTATTGTTGCAGGTTCATTTCATAGTTGCCATATATATATAATGTTATGTTTTTGGAACAGAACAGAATCTACTGAGCCAGTCAACAACAGGGTAGGAGTTTCATTTTTGCTTCAAAGTCAAATCAGCTTTTCATTTTGCAAAGGCATTCTCCATCTCTACTCTGCTGAGAACACTTTGAGAGAAACCTTCTGGTCCCTGGGAGAGTATCCCAGGATTATTGCTTTGAGTCTACAGAGAATTCCATATCCTCAAGAGAGCAAATTCTTGATTTCCTCACCTAGTCTGCCACCCCTCCCATTCCTTGCAGTCACTGCAGAAAGCACCATGGTAGTCCCCTATTCCAAAGCTGAAGCTCCAAACTTGAGTGAAAATGCAACTGGGGTGGGGGGGGGGGAGGAACCAAGGATTTTCAGGATCCTAAAGTTTCTCATCTTCCATCCCATCCCCATAACTCCACTATGCACACTCAAAAGTATGTCTACTAAAATATCAGCAGAAAGGATGATGGAGAGGTGAAGATCACCTTTATGGCTCCTCCTGTTCTGCTAGGCATTTGCCAGCAGAGCACTGGATTTTCAGAGTGCTCCCTGGATGCCCTTACGATTGCTTCATTACTTTCATAAATAACCTTCCCCATCTATTACCATCTTATATTTTGCTACAAAGAAGTGCATGTTCTTGTATGCACTCGCCCTCACCCATGTCTCAGAGGTATATCAAAATAGTTCCCCAGTCTTTAAAGTAAAGAACACAAGCCTTAAGGATGATCTTGTGTCTAAAGGATAAATTGGAAGGGAACTCTGCGTGTGTGTTTGTGCATTGCCAAGAAAACCCATATTTGCTAAGATTCTAGCAGTAACTCCACATATTCAAGTTATTCTCAAAGTCTGCAGTTAATATCAACTCTTCTAATATGAAAGTAATTTATGAAACACTCCCCATTATTAAAAACACTACCATGGGAAGGAAGATTTCAGGAAATTTTGATCTCAGATATTTAATGGAAAGAAAAGTTATGTTTAAATGCTACTTACATAATATTATTAGTCTTGCCTTCTTCAACTGTTCTGTCTGTAGGTTCCAATGAGAAAATGCCGTTTGGGTCATCATTAGCTTCAATTATTACTGTTGCCATCCCAGATCCATAGACAACTGTGTCTCCTAAGAAACATTTTTTTTGTTTAAATATAAAGCTAAAAAGTGAATAGAAGCATACTGGAAAGTGTGCATTGGCAGCAGAATAACATTTCTTACACCGATATCCTAGTGTATTTCCAAACACAAGATTCTGAATAGTTAAAGACTGGTTCAGAAAGATGGTTTCCTCCCCCTTTGCAATGACAGAAGAGGTGGTGCTTTCTCCCCCACCAGTTTGTTTCTTCTCTTTAATTGGATTTTGATATGGATTGGTGTCTTATGAACTATATCATATTTATTTTCATTACAGTGTTTTGCTATTATGTTGGGTTCTTTTTAGCTTTTATTGTAAACCATTCCAAGAGCCTTTTGGCTAATTGTGGATGGTATATAAACATTTTAATCAATAAATCCTTCTCTTCTTCTTGCTCCAGGCATATGAAAAAATGCCCTTTGAGAGAGAGGGCACCTTGGCACCAAGAAAAGTCTCCACGATTCCTGCTGGCACCACACTGCTTTTCATTGTGAGCTAGCACAGTGGAATTTACGTGCACCCTCAGGTTGCACTGGATACTGCCTGTAAAAGTATCACTGCATTGCTGCCATGAAGCATAGCATACAACAATAACAATGCCCAATAATATAATGCACTACACAATGACAGACTGCCATGTCAAATATTATTTTTAATCCCCCAGAACTTCTCGCATCTACCTGCTGCTCCCTTTTTGTCCCAGATACTTGAAATAGTGGGATAATAAATCATGTATGCTGCATTTCTTTGTTTCAACACCTGACACAAGGAAGGATAGCTGAAGTGGCTTTCTTTAAAAGTCAGAAAACAAATCAGCTGTGTAGAGTTTTCTTCCCTGTTTGTTTGTTTGTTTCTAAGCAAGCAATATCACAGCCAGCCACTAATACACAGATGCAGACATACTATATATTTCACAAGGGCATAAGAAGATGCTTTGATGTGAAGCAGCAGCAGCAACACTCCAACTACCAATCATGATGTGTGAGCAAAACATCAGAAAAGCAAGAACGGCTTAGTTTTCATAGATCAAATAAACATTTGAACCTGTAGAGTTGAAAAGAATGATGTAAAAAGTCTCATCTGACTCAGGGGTGTCATCATCATTGATAAACACAGTTATATTCTGTTCTCTTATTCCAACATCAAACACAAGCACTTCATTCTTCTTGCTAGAAATGAAGTCTCCTCCTTCGGCACTGGCAGCCCCATTAACAGTGGCATAGGAAACTGAAATGACATCTGCATCAGAGCCATTCCTTAGGACTACAAAATTAGCAACGCCGCCTTCATGAACCTTCACAACGACTGGATCTGAAAGGTACAAATAAGGCACCAGCATTTTAATCTTCATGTGCAGGTGCTTGCTCTAATGGAGAGAAGGAAAATCTATAAAATAGGAAACGCATGATCTAAACTACTGAACTTGTCCATGTTTCTATCTTACAAAAGAGATAGGGGTTTAAGACACCGACAAATTGTCTGAAAAAATGTTGTTCCTGTTCTTGTGACCCTGCTCTTCAGTAACTGTTTAAAAAATAGCTTAGAATCACAGTACAAACTACAATGACTCATCACACCAAACTATGGTTTGTGCTAACCAGAGAGAAGAATCCATTTAGACCGCTTGCCTGCTTTCTTTTTCCATCTCATAACACTCAGCTTCATGAATTCACTCTTGCTTCCAGTTCTGATTGAGATGTAACAATGGTCATTAACATGATCAGTCATCAGTTTGCTAATTCAGACATAACAGTAAACCGTACTTAGTGCAAACTGTGGTTTGTAAACTGGATTCTAACTGTGGTTTGTTGGGTCCTTTACAAACCAGTGATTAGCTTTGCAAACCATAGTTTGAGATGACATTGGAAATCAACTAATATCTAATGAGAGCATAAGAGATCACACAGTGGGCCAGTTTGTATGACATGGTACAAGCTTATTGTTGTGCATCAGCTATGTTGTCTGAACCCAGCTGAGTTCCTGTATGGTAGGATTAGCTTTCTGAATCCACAGAAAGAATTAACAGTCTACTCTGAGGTTTCCATGCTTCATAGTCTGATCATTCAGATGTGGAATTGCCATTTTACCATTGTTGGTACGGAACCACTAGATTGTCCCCTGGCAAGAGTGGCTGTGGAAGTAGCAACTTCTAATTTTTGATCTCCATTGCCCTCAGCTCCTTTGCAATAAACACAGAATTGATCACTTTGTTCCCACTGGCTGAGCAATATGTCTGTCTCCCTGTTTACTTCTGGAAATGGAGGCAGTGTAAAAATGCACAGAGGAAGAAGGTGGGAATCATAGGAAACTGTTTATTTTCATTTAATAAAAATCTCTATAGTGGCTGAAGCATCTGGTAATTGATGCAAACATGCAGGTTCACTTGGGAGGAGGAAGAAGGGAACCTGCCACAGGATTACAGTGGACCAATCAGGAAGAGGCTACTGTATTCCATAGGCAAGCATAGGGAAAGGTTGGGGATTTTGCTCACAGGGGTTGTCAGGATGCATGGAGAGTCTGGGAGGACACAGCAGAAAGTGCAGAAACCACACTGCCCAGGTAACTAAGAGATCATCTGACCAGTAAATTCAACCCAAAATCCAAGCACTGCAGAAACCTCATGGCATAGTTTTCCCTGATGTGTGGATGTGGCTAGTGTGATAAAGCCAAGCATCTCCATCATTAATATTTATCTGGTTTTAGAGAACATGATCTGCTTCTTAACAGGAAATATCTGAAAGCAAATGACAAAATCTCTTACCTGCAAAATAAATTGGATCATCATTCTTGGTAATCTGCAAGATTGCAGTGGTTATATTTCCCATTCGAGCACCCCCTGTCATATTGAAAAGACTAATGATAAATACTTCCATTTCTTCAGGAATCTGGGGGGGAAAAGGGTTAATGATTTATTGTTGTTGTTGTTACCTAAACAGTATGAAATTAACACAGAAATGTCAAAAGCCATAGCTTACTAATTATGGTTCACAATTCTAAAAAAATGAAGACGTGAAAACAAATGATAATGGCTTGTAGAACAATGAAAGTTATCATTCATTTTGGAGTCTTTGCAACATAAAAATATTTAGTCACAGTGGGTATGCATTTGATACTCTCCCATTTAAATCAGTGGGGCAGCATTCTATAGTGACATTGCACCTCCACTATTTCTATTGCACTAGTGAAATAGATTGCTAGCAAGACAGCAAGACAGGAACTAGCGGTTTCTAAAATAAGGACAGGAACGAGCTACAGTGTTCAGTTTCAGAATGAGACAGGTCAGCAGAGTTCCCTTTCCTGGGTTCTCCTGACTTGCCCCATTCCAGAAATAAGCATTGCCACACATTTGTGTTTTTTGAGGAACTGCCACTCCTGTTGTGCTAGTAGTTCATTCTATAGGGGAACTATATGATACTGTCCAGTGGGATTTACAAGCGCTGAAATGTGGTCCTTTTGATAGGAATCAGGGCTTTTTTTTGTCATCGAACGCACCGGAACGGCGTTCCGGCACCTTTTTTTTCCAATGGATTTTACGAAGTGATTTTGAATCATAGCAGATCAGCAGCAAACATCATTAACATAGTGCCTGCAGGCTGCTTTTGTGTCTGCTATCTGATAGTGAGATAGTGAGGGCGCTGCTCTCAGCTTGGGATGCTCGGCTGTGTGTGTGGTCGCGCACTTACTGCTGGCGATGTGAGTTCCGGCACTTTTTTTTTTTTTTTACAAAAAAAGCACTGGTAGGAATACACCTGCTTTGGTCATTTCCCTGTAAAGCAGTGGTGGAGACAGTGTGGTCCTCCAGATGTTGCTGAACCCAAACTCCCATCAGCACTAGCTAGCTTGGCCAGTAGTCAGGAATGATGGGAACTGAAGCTCAACAACCCTGACTTGGAGGAGGATCATGTATTTATAAAAAGAAAGCTGAGCTTCTCAAGACTACAGAGCATCCGTACAAAGGCAGTGAACAGTTATGAAAGCAGAGCTGCTTTATTGAGCATCTTCTACTTCTCTTTACATGGGTGTATATATATTTACCTTTGCCTATTAGCTCAACTGGCTTAGCTATGCTAAGCAAGCATGCACGGATATTTGATCATGGTTTTCCTTTTTACACATATGCAAATGACGCCTGGTTGGCACATCCTACTTTCCATGGAATGTTGGGAACTACAGGACTCTTTTTATGTCCAAACACATGTAGGATTAGACAGCCAAAGGCAGGTGGTTCCCTTTATTGGTTATCATTGTCACCATTCTGATTTTGGAAAGGCTCAGTCCATATGCATGAACAGAAATTTTGAGGTAAATTGTCATAAAAGCATATGTGTCATTCAACTTCAAGCATTTTCCCCATGGGTCAGCAGTTTTAGGAGAGGACAGTACTTTCAACAGTATCCTCAGGATTTGACTGCCCTTTGTTTTCAAATTATTCCCTCACTACCTTTGGACAGAAGGTGCAAAGAGGTCCCCTATGCACTGTGGTTATGTATTCATGGCACCAGGAAAGTAGAAGATGTAGTTCATTCTTATATTGTTCACTATATAAGGAAACTTGCTTTCTAGAGGATCTTTTGAAAATAACAGCTGGATGGTCTCCAACAGACATTATGTATGACTTGTTGGCCAACTCTGGTAATTTCATCGCAAATAAAACGACCTTCACTGCAGCAACACAGAAAATCTATCACAAGATGTCTACAGTGGATGGAAAATGAGATCTGAATAATTTATTTGTAAAAGTGTTACTGTTTGGCTTGCTTTTATAAGTACTTTCTGCTTTGCATTGGTATAATTTACATAGTACTGTATTTTTGTAATGGTCTTTGAGCCATAAACAAGCCAATCTAACTCATGCTCAGTTTACCAAGAATACATTCTAGTAACTTATTCCAGGATTCAAGTTCTTTTTTCTATGAGTATGTTACCTGATACTATTTATTTGCTTATTTAAAACATTTTTATCCCATCTTATATCCACTCAGGGTCTCTGAGTGGCTTACAAAGGAACAAAAAGCTATAATAGCACTTGACTAAAACAACCTACAATATATAAAATATACAGTAAAAATCATTCTAACCATTGAAATACTGGATAAATTAAAAGGTTTGGCCTGGCAGCTAAATGAATAAAATGTTGGTGCTAGGCACACCTGCTTAGATTCTATGAATTCTTGATTCTTTTCCATCTGACAGCTAAGGCCCATTGAAATAAAGGTGAAATTAAATCCCATTTACTTCAGTGGGTTTATTCTAAACATGACTAAATCTGAATCCAGTTCTATACATCATAGTCATATAGGGCTGCTGTACATCATCCTCAGGGAGCTTGACCATTTCCTATGCCTGCTGAGGATGGTGGGAGCTGTAGTCCAGCACATCTGAAGGGCATCTGTTTGCAGGAGTCTAGGAACTGACAATGCTGAACAGCATGCTGTTTGAAGTGAGTAAGGAACTATAAATGTTGTAGGTGAAGCCTTCTTCATGGGTATCTCTCTCATTGATACCTGATTCTGTAATTGAATGGTTATTAAACAATTCAATTGTTCATGAATGAATGAGTTGATGCCATCACTATACTCATTCTCCTCCTCCTCTGGAATGCCAGCATGTTCCAAACTGACTGAGTGAAAGGAAGATTAAGAGCAAAGGCAGACCCCTGGCATATCCGCTGATCACTATTAATGTTCAATTCCAAATTCTTTAGCCTATGAGACAAAAGGAAATGTTCTAGTAGATTTATAGAGCATGCAGCCAGCGGGAACACTCCATCATGCCTGGACACAGCTCCAGCAGGGAGCCCTCGCCTGCCTCCTTCAGTCAACCGCCGGTGCCGGGGACTTCAGAGGCAAAGGAAGTGGCAGCCAGCCTGCTAAATTTGGATCCAACTCCATCATAGAGTGAATGCTGCAAATAAACGTCTAGCGCAGGCATTTGCTTTTTCCCTCCTCCCTCACTGTTGTGTGTGCGCACCATGGCTTTTAGACGGTAAGTCTTATTTCTTAATTTGTTAGCCATTCTGAGAGCTCTTTTGGCTGAAGAATTGGATAAAAGTACTAATAAACAAACAATATTTAGACCTTTCCTTTCACTTTCTTTCCTTTCAAAACTGAATTCAAAAACTTCCTGTATCTGTACATGCTAGCCCTTCTACAATCCAACACCTTTCTTTATGTTACAAACCTACCCCCCCCCACACACACACACGCACATTTTACCTCATCAGGCACTGAATAAATAGTGATGTTTTTTGAAAATTCCTCATTTCCAAACAAAATTGTCCCTTCTGCTGGGAAGATGTCTTTTGCAGATACTGGGTAAGATGCCCAGGATACAGTCACATTGCCAAACGTTCCTTGATTCCTTATAATTTTGAATACCGCTTTGAAACACAAACATAAATATACAGTGTTACAGAGTTAATGCCAAAGCAGCTTAGAGAAAACTAAAACCAAAACAAAGCAAAGCAAAACAAAAACCTGTTTAAAAAATGAAGCTTCAACTATGAAAACACCATATAAACAAAAACAGGCATTTGAAAACCATTCTGTGAAGAAATTATATTATTGAAACTGCATATGGAAACTGCATTTTAATTCCCCCCACCAAAAAAAAAAAAACTTCACTGGAAATTACTGATGATCCTAATCAGCCACAGGATGATTTTTGTATATTTCCCCATCCATTACTTTGTTACCACATGATGAGGAAAAAGATGATTCAGGTAAATCTTTCACATGAAGTGATGACTTGAAAGTAATCTTCTATTGCTACCATGGGTTGAGCTGCTCTGACATCTCAGAATACCTTGGTGTGGTAGCTAAATGCTAAAGGAAAGATCTTTGATAAAAACAAAGATGTGCATTTACAGAAGTACATCTAAGGGCATGCTATTTATTGCAGGCTCAATACATAGCATGATTTTTTTCTTTAGATGACAACTGTGATACGGGACTGGTTGTAGTATCAGTTCTTCCCATGCCCTGAAGGTAATGCATCAGAAATACTGGGCTATGGTGCCAGACCAGTATACTCTGGTGTTTTGTCACAACTGCATCAGCCATCTAGAAAATTGGACCATCACTGGCATGTGGAGAAGCCATAGGGCAGTATCCGGAATTACCTGCATACTAGTAAGAAGTGCCACTTGTACAAAAGGCAACCAGTGGTTCCAGAAATTAGCAGAAATGGGACAGATCTGCAGAACTCAGGGCCAAATATGGAGGCGCCACCGATCTGCACTTTTCCAAAAATGGTTATTTATGCTTATTTTCAAAAAGTGCTAATTCCTGTTGTACTAGTAGTGTGTCCTGTAGATGCAAGTGAACGAAAATGGACACAGCAGCACTACCACATACTGCCCATAGCGTGGGATCTACCTGTGTTATCTGGAATTCCAGTTTTACCTTCACAGAATGGCAAGGAACTAGGCTGCAATGGTTCCTGTGGTAGGAAGGAGACCTGAGAGACAACATCCTTCAATTGACTAAGAAACAGTATATTAAAGTAACAACAGAACAATAAGGAATTACCAGCAGAGAGGTCCCCCCCTTTACTTTCATTTATTGTTACTGTCAGTCCATCCTCAACAAACTCAATTATTCCATGTGGATCATCATTCTTCAGAATGGTTATGTTGACTCTTGTGGCATTTCCCAGCTTACTTGGTAGTTCGCCATGGCTACTGAGTACCACTGAGTAAAATTCATCCAACTAGAACAGGGAAACTAGATCAGAACAATATGGACAGGACTGGCAGTGCTCATATTAATCTAAATATATAATATATATATAATATATAAATCTAAAGCAACGCAAAATCAGAATCAGTAGCCATGTACTTCTACTACTCAATTTAGAAAACACGGTATTCTGATATTTTTAAAATTAGACAGAACAATCTATAGTATTTCAGCTTATTAGTATTCTACATCTTAACTCATTGAAAGATTAATACATTTGTATGCTATATTACACAGAACTTTTTATGATGGGTCAAGGCAGAAATTTTATTGCCAAATTTATTTATTTATTTATTTATTTATTTTATTAAAACATTTTTATGCCACCCCATTCGCCGAAGCCTCGGGGCGGCTCACATCAATTCTTCTCATCTGGACTGACTAATAGGTCAGTCTTTCTCCCCCGACACCCCACTGCAGCACAATTTCTACAACACAGTCCCATGTGCTGTAACTAACAATATAAGTTAGTTATATTGTCTAACTAGTAGAGATAATCCATATCTGATTAAAAAACCAGCATCAAAAATACACCTTTTATTAAGTTATGCCTGAGAACTTTTTCATTCTCTCTCTCTTTACCTCTGGAATCCCATCCATCCTTGTTAGCAAAGTAATTTTAATTTCTCTTTCTCCAGGTTTAAACTCCAGGATTCCTGTATTTCCATAGAACTCGTTGCTATCTCTTGGCTCTACAGTATAATGTAGAAACTGCTTAATGAGAGTTCCCCGGGATCGGACAATCTGGAGTTCAACAGATTCACCTTCCTTTAAAATGAAACAAAATTCAAAAGCTCAATTGTCTCGTACTGTGTGGCTCTGCTAAGGAAGATATTTATCTGGGCACTTACTTTTACCCTGAAGGGACCTCTGGAAGATGAGGAAAATTCAAACACTCCCCCAGGATCATCATTTTCCAGAATGATCAGTTCCCGGATTGTATATCCAGATTTCAGGATTTGATTTTCCACATTCACACTAAGGAAAGCGAACAAAAGTCATGTTTAATCTGCAAGTGACTTTGTAATTAAAGGCACCAAAGCCTTTTCATAAAGCAGCTTTCTCAAACTTGGTGCCCTCTAGGTGAGCCTTCAACTGCCATCAGTCCCATCCCACATGGCCAACGGTCAGGAAAGCTGGGATGTGTAGTCTAAGGAGCTTCAGATTGGGGAAGACTGGTATACTTGGACTTTCCCATCACTTTTACTAGTATTATTCTGCAATGCTTCTTTCATAGGAGGTATGCTAGGCTTCATCACTGGATTTCTTTCAAAATGGACAAAAAGTTTCTTATCTTATTAAGGCTACAAAAATGCTATTCATTTGAAGAGAGAAATGTTACATAGTATGACAATACTGCTATGTGGTTTGGTTGTTTTACTGCATTCATCTGATTGCATATTATGTCTTGTATTCATGTGTTTATATTGTAAAGCAGCATACAAATAATGTAAGTGAATAAATGAACTCTTGTTTTCAAAACAGATCAAACAGATTAACACACACACACCACACTGAGAAAGATAATAAAAAGTGTTATAATTTTAATAGCTCAGATGAAATGGGGAACACAAGAGTGAAAAATGTATGGCATTCTCATACCATTTAACAAAATTCCCAACCATGTTTGATAGAAAAGATCTGCTAATTCACTTGGTGGTGGCAGTGGTGGTGGTTTTCCTAGCTTTGCTGGAGATTATGACTAGGTTCACATACGGTAGAAACCCGGTTGTTGTCACTGTTAAAACCTGGCTTATTGTGAATGAAATCAGTATGCAGTTTGATTGCTTCCACTTGAGTCCCCAGTGGAATGTCAGTGGGAATGCCCAAATAAGCCAGTGATGGAGGGTATGGGTGGCTTTGTTAGACCTATGTCCAAACCCAGAGCTCCAGCTTGTCTCTGTCCCAGCAAGGTAAGAGTTGGAACTCAGCATTTGTTCTTGGCTTGTCAGGAAAGAGACAGACCAGAATTCTGGGTTCAGACATAATGCTAACTAAACTATGGATAGAGTGTTCCTAACTTGTCCAGCCACTCCAGCTGACAACTGCCAAGCATGAGAGACTGAGCCACATGAACTAGCATGCTGACTCATTCATAGTAACCCAGGGTTTAAAATAAACAAGCAAAAGAACTTGGGTTACCATTGCATGCAAACTGCGAATCTATTTGTCCCTTCATAGCCCAAAGCAGATTATTTCCTGTTCCATAGACCTGTCTGGCAAGCAGAGATAAGTTCAAGGACTTCTACTGCTCTCAAGAAGCCTTTACACTTGCTTCACTGAAGTTGCTTTAATTTCAAGAGCTTCAGTGAAATTTAAATTTTAACAAAATTCAGCATGCGGTTGAAGTGAGGCTCAGGAATTGTTAAGTAATGCTTCAGACCCCTGATTCTATGCTCAAGTGTATAAAAACTGGAACACTATGTTCTTAGGGATATACTATGAATTGTTTTAAAATCATCAATGATGTATCTTACTAATACATGCAGGTGCTGCAGCACCGATGCGTGTGGTGATTTAATGAGGGCTAGGACCCTATACTCACTTAACAGAAAGTCTTGTTGAACATATCAGGGCTTACTTCAGAGTAAACATGCACAAGAATCTCCTGTAAGTTATCAGTGAAAACCAACCACCTTTTCAAGAATATCTGAAGAATTCAGTGCTTTTGTCTAACTCTGATTCTATTACTCCATTATAAGATCTTTGGGAGACCAGCTTTTCCCTTGGTAAAATCAGAACAACTGATCTACTGTTCTGAACCATGCTCAAACATTGAACCCCGAGCCATGCATTCATAACTTTTTATTATTATTCATAGGCCCCACATAAAGAAACCATTTTCAGTCTGCCAAGCCATGCTCTCAGATGAAAGGGCAGTAGGAAGCATGCATTGCCTGAGGAGGTCCCAGAGGCATGGTGCTTCAGAAGGAAAGAAATATTAAAGGAGACAGGGTCTTGTCCAGACCAACCACTTCCAAAACAAAGTACTGATTCAGTGAAGACAAAGACACAGCTTGCTGCACTTACCCAAAGTACACGACAAACCTTTCTGTCTCTACCCTGTCAATACAGAGAGAAAGAAATGGGGGATAGGAATAAAACCACGGTTTGCCAGATTCTTTGTGAGAGGGTTCTTCAGAATCAGGGCTAGGGGGAGCAGCATGAAAAGAGGAATAAAAACCCAGCACCTTTCCAGACGCTAATGTTCACTTTGTGGGAATTCCACTTGCTTGGCACTTACTTGTTTGACTAATGCTAGCAAGAGGTTCAGCAATTCCCACTCGTGGGAGATGACCCCATGACCAATTGGGATGTCAAGGAACTATTCAAGGCCTTCGTTACCAGCACTGCTCCAAGAGCTAGCTGCCAACTGCCAAGCACTCGGCAAGCGTAGAGGCCACAACAGCTGAGTAAATTTTATTCAAGTCCATTTGTACTTCCTCAGTGCTTTTAATTAGACAAAGGAAGTGCATTTATTCACAGATGTACAAGCCTCTGGGACCTGTCATTCCCCTAAGCTGCCCAAATGATTGTCTGAGCAGATAAAGAAGGGCATGGGAGGCCATTGTCTAAATTTTGTAATGGGGACAGCTTTGAAAGCCCTCATTTAAACAGGAATTAAAACAGCATGAAGTGTTATTTGTGACTGCTTTTTTGGTAAATCAAATGGTAAGAATGGTGTAAGAAAAGGAAAGCATTTTTCTAAGCACAACATTGCTTTGGCTCTAAACAAATGCTTTGAGTCGAAGCACAACTACTGGTTAGAAGATGAAACTGGAAAAGAAGTAGCATCTCTGATACTAGCCCTATTGTTTCCAGTGATGCCAGTTACCATGCTTCTTTGTAAATTGCAGTCTACAAGTTTACAGTTCAATAAGAATAGCTTACTGGATCTGCAAGAACATGTGCTATGGACAGCTTCTCCTGGAAAATCTTTCCACTGAGATAGAAGAGAATGCTGCAGCAGAAATTCTAGGCCCAGATTTTCTGTGCCAGCACAGAAAATATTGCACCTAATGGGATAACCTGGCAGGTGACAGGGGGAAGTCTGAGAACCTGTGTTTCAAAAGTACTAACATCAAAGTGTCTGTTTAGCATTAACAGTGTGCTAAGTGCTGCCTGCAAAAATGGCACAATCCCTTCTTCAGGGGTTCCCAGTTTTAGAATGGGCAGAACAAAGGCGAATAGCAAAGTTTAATATTAAAGTTGTTGCACAAATGAAATTGCCCAAAGCTAACTGGGAGTTAAAAGCACGGTAAAGAGCTTGCCCTACCATTAATGCACCCTCCAGATGTTAAGCTAAAACTCCCACTAGTCCCAGCCATTCATTCAGGTCTGAGTGAATGGCTGTGGGTAATTCACCATTGTTTGGACTAGCCTCAGAGTGGTACTATATATTATAAGGAAAACTAAAACTCCAATCCCATGTTTCCTTTGTAAGAGTTGCAGAAGAAATTAGCAACTAGGAAGTAGTGTTTTGTAATTCTCCCACACCGATATTCCCCTGCAGATTCCTCCCAGCTGTTTGAAATCCTTTCCCCCACATTTTTTCAGTTCTGAAAAAAGAACTGAAATTAGCTTGGCGATGGGGTAGTGGGAAGGAAAAATGGCATGAAGGAGAATTCACAGTAGACAACTGACAGGTTGGGGGTGGGTTCAACCTTCCCTTGCACCTGTTGCTGTTTTTCCCTACAAGTGCCCCATTCCTTCAGGGTTTCCTGTTATCTTGGAAGACACTCACTCTTTTGCAGATACAGTGTCTGCTTTCAGCCAAGTACCAGAGTTATTGCAAAGCTAAATTACAGTGACGTGTGATATAGAACTGGTTAATAATATTGAAGAAAAATGTAAGATAGATAGGTTTGACTTTTTAAAATTAAATTAGATCCATTGCCACTTTAGTGTTCATACACAGTGTAAGATGTTAACCAAGTATGAGATACGATTTGACAAAGCAAAAAGTACAACATCTGCTAGAAAAGGTATCAGGAATGTTTTTTGTGGAACCAAGTTATAAAATCCCAAAGGATGTAACAGCAAAGACACTGAAATTCAGATTCCCTTTTTCCTGACAGGTCACACAGTGATAACTTTCTTGTGGAAATCAGCCTTTTACATGTGCTATTTATTCTGAATGATGTGGCATTATACTGGCTAGATTGTCATAGAAAATCATTACATGAAACTGAAATTGAAATTTAGCACAATTGAGTCTTCAAACCAGTATTATCTACAAAGTAAATACAGAAACAATTTCAGTGGACAACTAATTGACAATATCGAGTAATTGATCTCTAGTTCTGTTCTACAATATAGAATGTCCTGGGGACATACAGCATTTATGAACCTCTAGGATGCAATCCTATGCAAGGTTAGAGGGAAAGAAAGGCCGACAATTCCCGGCATGCTGCAAGCAGCATAGATGGAAGTTGTAGGCCTTATGCATATTTACTCAGAAATAACTATCACTGTGTTCAATGGGGTTTAGTCCCAGGTAAGGATTTCAGCCTAAATAGCTGTTGGCTGCTATTTGTGATGGCTGCATTAGTTTGCTTTCAAGAAGTTGTTATAGAGAACTATACCTGTCTAAAGACAATATTAGAGTCTCATTCATTTCAGGGATGTCATCCGCTTGAACAGTGATGTTGATTGTTGTGTCGCTTTGTCCAGATAAAAAAACAACGGAGCCAGAGAAAGGGCTTATATCACCAACAGTCACTGCTTTTGGATTAAGGCCAGAAGGTGCCAAGCTCCAGAACACTGTGGCTTGTCCATCAGTTCCATCTCGATGTAAAGGAACAGAGTTCTAGAACAGATACCAAGTTTTGTGAGTTCGCTTGTTTGTTTTCATTTCTTGAATATATGTGCAACTTTCATTGCCAAACTACAGCCAGCCTGAAATTTTGTCAACATATTTCTGAAATTACAAACAAATAAAAGCCTTTTGTGCATATGAAAAGTACTAAAGGTTCCTGGTATCTTTTAAGCATTTATGCTTGCCAACAGGTTTGCTGGGTCACAAACCAGCAAGCTTTGAAACCAAAAGCAAAAGATTTATTTATTTATTTAAAATATTTATATGCTGTCCTATTCGCAAAAAAGCCTCAGGATGGCATACAATGTAAAATATAACATAAATAACATAAATAAAACAAAATAAAAGATGACCCAATATTTAAAATAACTAAAATTAGATAGATAGATGTAATTAAAATTGTGCCTGACTATGACAATGTTGACTTGGTAGGTTCTTCATAAAGAACAAAGGATGGAATGATCTTAAAAATAAGGTTATTTTTATTGATTATAGAATGTTGATAACATGAGAGATGTCAATTAAATATGTGTTACAAAACATTGCTAAGCAAAGGCAAACTTTATCAAAATGAATATTCAAGAAGTAAGTAAAATATTGACTTACTAATGTAAAAGCAGAATCTTCAGGCTCATGTAGAATTATTGGAAGACTGCTGATAAAGCCAATTTCCCCATTTGCAATGTCAGGTGTGATTCTTAAGGAGATATTTTGGATTTCACCTAATCTAGGACTTACAGAGATGACTAGAGGGATAATATTCACCAGTTCCACTTTTTCCAACTGCAATAAAATAAATCAAAGGGTTAAGGATCTCTGCATCCACGCACATGCAACAATGACGTGCAGGGCTGTAGAACATACCCATACGTATTGCTTTCATTCTCTTTTCATATGAGCTGCAAATCTCTAACCTAGAATGCATTTGGTTCTGAAATTATCATAAGGAATTGTTCAAATAGGAAGACATTATCTTCCATCTTCTCAGATATGCTGAGAACACACTGAGAAACACTAACAGAACAATATGCCTGTCACCTTTGAACACGCAATTTAACATGGAGAAAAAATAAGATCACATGTGCACTTCTGTGTCAGAATAAGTAAGCAAATGGCTAAAGTTATGAATAGAAATACATCATTCAATCTCAATAATTTTGGGAAGGAACACTTCAGAGTTGGTATATTAACATTCAGATGATGTTAAAACTAATTGAAGAATTTATGGCAAACTCCACTGAATATATGTAGATGAGGAAAAGAAATTAAGCAAAAGAAGAGAGGAAGGAATTTTAAAGCTATGAGCAAAATTAATTTCCAGGATTGCATACCCAGTGCTCTATTGTATCTTCTGCTTTCTCTGCTTTTGAGTAATTGGCTCCAATCCCAACTTTTTGCTCTATGAATAGATGGTTCCTCCATTCACACAACTTGTAAAACAAGTAAGGTTCTGAACCTCCCTCCCCCCCTCCCTCCCCCCTCTTGCTATATCTTTCTCAGTCAGAATTAACCTTTCCATGAGTATTTATCTCTATCAATAGATTCATGGGTATAGAACCAAATACTTGTCCAAGTAATCCAGCTCACTTGAAGGTGCAATATTGTTATGAAAAAAGAAAAGGAGACTGTCACCTAAGAAGTCAGTCCAACTATTCCTCATGGTGTTGCTAAGGGCCCAGGGGCTCAACTCTCAGATAAACTACTTCAGCCACTGGCGTGTTCAACCCACTGACCCAGGGGTATGTGACTGGCTGGGAGTGGGAGTGCATTAGATGAGCATTCAAACATTTCCAAAACATCTCTGCAGATACACCCTCAATTATTACTACTATCATTACTGATATATTCAGACATTCCTAAACATAGCAAATCTTGTGAGGAAAATGGACATGTAATGGAGGTTTAGTGTGAAATTATCCAAACTGTCATTTTAAGTCACCAGAGATTGTACCTGCTGGTGCCTTATGCATTTTCTTGGCCTGAGTTCTTAAAAGAATTTCTGGATCCTTTGACTTTGTAATCGCATATTCTATTTCTCTACATGACAAAGTTTCATCTCCAGCTACCTGCATTTCTCCCATTGCCCATGGAATTGAAGAATGTTTAGTTTATTAATCTGTGGGTTTTTATTTTTTTTCAGCCAAGCTTTATTGAATTTTGATTTCTTTCTTGTGACATATTCACTCTGCACAAAACTCATTCTCAGACTGCTCTTCCAGGAATACAATATTCCTTCCACATCTCTTGATTATGTACATGTTTCACAACTAGAACCACTGAACTATGGCTCCCTCCCTACTGTCAACTCACAGTAGTGCATATGTAACACTCCCAAATGCTATATGTGGTTAATATAATAAAAGAAAACCATGGGACCATATGTTCCTTCTCACCATCCCTTTCCATCTAATACACAAAGGCCCAGTTCACACAATCTCCACAGCCCACTATGGCTTATTTAACCCATAGTCTGTTGTAGGATATTTGAGGAGTCTTTAACCCTCAAGCAAGCCCTACCAGGTTCTAATGAGAGCAACGGGGGGGGGGGGGGGCGACTATTGAAAGTGGTTGCCAACGGGCTGCAATGACCATGGAAACCTGGACAAATTCTTCCCATTCTAAAGTGGCCCCATAGTTAAGGGTTATATTATTACCAGCTGAGAACACAAGGCTTGTTTTAGGCTTGCTGGGTGATTTGTTAGCCGCATCAACCATGCACCCTTACCCAGTTAGTATCCCAACTGAGCAGTTTGTTTTTTTTATAATAAATTATTATTTTTTTTAAACTAACACTAAAAACATCATCAAAAACATCAGACAAACTACCCCTACTCATATTTTAACATTCCATAATCATATTTAAATCCATTTATGATAGCTTAAGAACATATTTAAATCTAAACCAGGTCCTGTTTCTCTAGCCAATAATAAAAAGAGTTCCCCAACTGAGCAGTTAGTTAAGCACTTGAATCAACCACCCTCATCAGGTTCAGATGTCACACCCAGTGAGGGTGATTATGCAAATCTGACTAGGTACAAACAGCACACACAGCATAGTTAAGCAATCATGGTTTATTAACCAACCCGTGATTGTGCAAACGGGTGCCATAAAGGGTAACTAGATTTTACCTTAACTAGGGTTTCAAGCCAAACATTTTCAGCCCTGATAACTTTAATCAAGCTATATGTAGGCATAGGGTTAAAGGTGTTGGAAGAAGGACTGGGAGAAAATAGAAGGAAATTCTGTGGACCAGCGATAGTCAGAGACTGAGAATACAAATGATGACCTTAGTGACAAATAGTGGCATTATTGGCACTATTTTACACACACACACACAAAAGAAAAACTGGATAATTATGCCATATCTCCATGCATCACAAGTAAGCTATGATAATTTTATACCATATAATATATACCTGTACTAAGAAATGGGCTCCATTTTGAAGAAATGCATCATTTCTTATTGGTATTTTCACAATGGCATCAGTTTTTCCTTCTGGTAAATAGAGGATACTTCTTCCGGAAACATTTAGAATATCTTCTTTTGCTCTCTCAGGATGCACAAGCCCAGCAGGTATATACATTATTGTATACGACAGCCTCAGGTCTCCCACTTTTCCCCTTTGCCTTGCAAAGCTAAGGGACAAAAACCGTCCATCCGGGCTGCTTTCAATCCTCTGATTCTCCAAAGGGTAGAACTGTATTACACCGTAAACATCATCACTGTCCTGAATGTAGAACAAAAGCTACAGGAATGACATCAACAAAACATTCAAATTACTGTTAGAAGCCACAATGCATTATTTTGTCATTGTTTGAGGTTTTAACTGAATGACATGATCTCTATTCCTCTCACAACAAGGTATAGGATGATAGAACTGCTCACTTTACGTAACCTTCCCAGTTGTGGTGGCCCACTTGCTCACTATTATGTGAAGGCAACTAAGTGGGAGACAAGGATGTGTAGACAGAGTTCTGTTACTGCCATAGGAGAGGATGGAACTGAGTTGCTTATAGTAGCAGCTCACCATGAAAATGTACAAGTGGTTAACCACTTCCAGAAAGTTCATGCAAAGTGCATATACCCTTAAGGAGATCATTTTGCCACTATCCTCACTCTGTTCTTGAATCCCATGGTGTTTTTTTATCTTGTGGACAACTGGTTCACATACTACTGTGTCAAACATTTGCCATACCTAGCATATCTGGAAGGAAGGGGAAATCAGCAATGAATCAGATCCAACAGATATCCTTCAAAAGAGTGATGAACCACTTAAGAAAGTTCAGAGGCATGGCTCTTCAGGAAGGAGGTTGACCCTTGCAGGCAACAGGGAAGTACAATTACTGCCCACCTTAGCATAACATTTTCATATGTTATATTAGGAGGTGGGGCAGATCTATACTAAGTTGAAGCCCAAACTATTCAGTGTTTTTGAATATGTTCAGTGGTGTTGAAAAGCTCCTCTCTGTTTGGAAGATTTTTCAGCAGTATCTGCGGATTTGTGTGGTGACTCACATTGCTTTCTCCTGCTATCTCTCCCATTTGGTTTAATGTGTCCACAGTTCTGCTGTCACATAGAAAAAATTGAACTGGCAGTAGAATGGATTAAAATCATCCCATTCACTGCATAATCCCAGATTGGCTGGGGCTTCCCATGTGACTTCCCATGTGAAAGTGAAGCTTTTCTTTCTTCATGACTTTTTTGGCTGGGTATTTTCACATAACAAAACCTGATTTAGCTATACAGCGTAACATACATAACTACGATACAATCACAAATCTCAAGAAACTTATCAGTGAAAAGTGGGTAGAGAGTGCCCTACTGAAACATGCACAAACATGACAACTTATACCTAGAATCAAGATGTCAATTTACTAAGCATGGCTCATGAAAATATAAGAATCAGTGCAGGTAGTACAGTATCCCAGGGGTCTTTTCCTGGAAAATACTCAAAATGGGAGAATATTTCCTATAGCCCTACACTCAATCCTTAGGGAGCATAAAGGATTCCATTATCAATCTACAAACGATTATGGACAATCTGCATAGGTGCTTGGTAGCACACAAACTGTGCCATATTATCCTGCATATTGCTGCCACTATTCTTGGTTTTAGTTATCAGTGTGTTATTACGGAAAAGATGAAGAATGTTTAAATCTTCTCTATGCTCCACTCAGCAAATACAGCCACTGAGCCAACTGCTCATACTAGAATAGCCTAGAAGTTGTAGCTGCCCAGAGAGTAATCCTGACTAATGAGCAGGATAGAAATTTAATTTATAAATAGACAGACAGTGAACTCTTTTACTATTGACCTATTACTTAAAAAGAGCTTGTGGGTAGTTAGTTAGGGCACTATTACATGCATGTTTTGACAGGGGGAAAAGGGTAACTTCCTCAGCTAGCATATAGCTGCCTGGAGAATGCTAGGAGTTGTCGGACATCTTTCTGTCCAGCATAGGATCTTGCCCTTATTTATTCATATTCTTTACAGTCACAAAGGCTGGCAATTTCTCCCCCCCCCCCCACAAGATTTGCACAGGGTACCACTAGGCTGAATAGAGGTCTTTGGAAACAAACTGAAAGTCTCTAACAGTGAGACAAAGATGACAAGAGAATTGAGTTCCTTAAAGATGCAAACCTAAACATGTTTAGACAAAAGAGGGCCTATGAATGCCAGCATATGCAAGCCAGTTGAGCTGGTGGGGGCAGGCTGGGAGGGCATTTTTTCTGTCTAAACACAGGATAACACACTAAATAAACTTTAAATGACACAGCTACCCCATGACAGTTCTTAAGTAAGGCCTTGATAACTTACAACTGCCTTCTTTCTAACAGAAACCTCTTTAATGTCTTCCTTCAATATTTGCACTTCTCTAGAGGTATAAATGTAGGCTTACCTCAGATGGCTCACTCACTTCTGCACCTCCCTGTATTGTGTGAGCCAGAATTTGAAGCAGGTAAGGTTCTGCTTCTTCAGGAAAATCATCATTAATAATGGTCAGAGGAAGGGATGCCAACAGTTGCCCTTGAGAAAAATGCAACACTCCTGAGTCTGGAGTGATGTCTTCAGTCACAGGTGAAGGATCACTGCTGTTGCGGGTTATAAGCCAGGCAACTGAAACATTTCCATGTGTTCCACCATTCCTTACAACAGTGATGCCTTCATACCTAGAGTTTGCAAACCAATTTTAACAAAGGTGATTTGTCAAATACTGAATTATAGCTCATTCCAGTAATTGTGGCAATGCAGAACTAGGAAGCTCTGGGTCGCCACCCACCAGAACTAACTATTTTTACTTATTTATATATCAAAGAAAAATTCTAACCTGCCTTTTGGTTCACAAAAAGCTCACCCCTTCCCTGGTAGCTTTCAGATTTAAACACGTGCATGTGCACACGCACACACAAATACAAATACCCATTAAATTATTAAAACAATGGCATGAAATAGCCAACTGCATCAGTTTGAAATACATCACCACAACAGGACATAAAAACAAAGGCACAGTGAATAGAAAAGTCTTTACCACCCTCCTAAAGCACCAAGGAGCACAACAAACACCACATCAATTCATTGGACTTAAAAACTAAAATAAAAATGAAAGCCACCGTACTCCAATATATCCTCACTAAAGACTTAAATGCCACTAATTTCCCAGTTCAGAACTGAAATGCTGCATGCTCAAGAGAGCAGCAACAAAAATTACACTATCCAAAAAGATCTGGAACAATCAACTAAATGTAGCAGTAAATTTAATGGTATCTGATTTCTACTCTTTTGCTCATTATTATTCCCAAAAGTATTACATTGGTGCTAGTATATTCCCCTCTCCCTCTTTTTTGTACGTGGATCCATAAGTGTTCCAAAATGTGTTGTTTCACTTAGCCATGGTAAAGATAGGCAGATACTCAAAATGATAGATGTGGTTTGAATACACATTCACTACCTTCTGAGTTGTTTCCAGTGCAATAAATGTATGCACAAACTGCTTCAAGAACCTTCTTAAAATATATATTTGTCTTTACTTATATCTGAATGCACATGTTTTGCTGCTGGATGAAGAATGATGACATGTGGCATGCCTAGCTGTGCCACAGAAACACGCACACACATCCAACATCTGTGTATAACTTAGGAAGAATCATTTGCATCATGAGCTACGGTTCTTCCCTTCACACAGTCAAAGCCACAGACTTTCTTGCAAAACATTCTCTGTTGATCAAAGCATCTTCCAGAAGTGCAAACACCCAGAATGAATCTGTGAGAATGCACACAGCAGTTCGTTGAACCCAATCCCTTATTCACCTCCAAGAACTTTCCTTATGAGCATAGGCCACATCTCTTGAGGCGTCTTAAAAAGAGCACACCTCCTCTCTGTATGGCAGTCCTCTAAGTCCTCTAAGTCCTCTGTATGGCAGCCCTCATCTGCTGGTGTCACCTCACAGGGTCAAGAGCCATGTCCGCCTCATCTATCGCCAAGAAATTCTCCTGTTCCAAGCCCCTTCCCACTAATTGTACATCTTGGTTATTTTCAGAGGCTGCCTGCACACCTGAGGAGCCAGGCCTTGAAATAAGCACCTCTGCTTCTCTCTTCTCAACATCTGGAACTGGCCCAATTCTGAAACCCCCTCCTGCTCTTCCTCCTCCTCCGCCCCTGAAGTCCAACCAGGTGGCCTTGAGAATGAACACCAAAAACAACTGTCTTTCTCACTCCCATCCATTTGCACCAACGTTCCAGCAACTAAATCACTAAACTTCAATATGATCTTAGTTATAGAACTGACCTGAAGAAAAATAAAATGGTTGCCAAGATCACTTAGCCTTGAACAGTGCAACTGGCTTTGCATTTAAACAACCAATTCATGTTAACATAGACTGGTTGCATGGATCTTTCCCACAGAACTTCTTTAAACATCTCAGACATTCAGGAGCTGCAAGTGGCTTTAAATAGCTGGCAGAAGCTCTAACAGTCCCTGAAATGTTGCCCCGATAAAAGCCAAACAGATTTTTTTCAGGAACTGTGCCACTGATTCAAGTACAGAACTGTACAGTTAACTATGAGCCAAAAACAGAAGGAATATTTTACAAAGTAATCTGAAAATATAAGGCCCCAGTCTAGAGAAAATTAACTGCTGCATTGGTTGGAAGTTTCACATCTAACATGACCTATTCATTTCAAAGAAACTTAAGCAAAACAAACTTTCTTTGAATTAAAGCTATTGTAAATATGTGCATATGAAACCAAGGTATTAAAGAATAAGTAGCATTAAACTTAATTGTACACATTACTGTACATTAGTTTTAACCATTATGGCGGTACTCCATAATTCCACCTAGACTTGTTCCCACAAAGCTTCCGTTATAGTCCCCTGTAAATTCTAACGAAAGCACTAGTCCTGATTCAAAGTACCAAGGACACATCTCAGCTGCAAATCATTAAAGTCAAGATTAAAGTTAAAAGAAAAGCATCTATAAAGTTACCTACAGAATATGATAGGTTTTTCAATCTAAATTTGTTCTCTTAAGAAAATTACAGTCTCTTAAATCTACTTTCTGGATCAAAAAGTGTGGTGAGATTTGGCCCATAGGATCACTTATCATTGGACACGACTGAACAGCTGATCAACAACAGCAAATTTACTTTGACATTATCAATGCAATGTGATAAGTAAGAGTACCTTAGCATTTGATCTTCATCAATAACAACTGACTGAGTGAACAAGATACTGTTGATAGATAGCACTCCATGAGGTTTATCATTGGGTTTAATGGTAACTTGAACAATAGATGGGTTTATTAAAACAGCATCTCCTTGCAATGTATCCTTAAGTAGCATGATATGAAATGTCTCAGCAATTTCTGGTATGGCATCATCAAGGATTTTGAATTTAATATAAGATTCATGAACCAGAGGTGGAAAAATAACAGTTGTATTTGGCTGTAGATCCAGAAAGTCCAAATTCAGCTGTGCATGTGCTGTTGAATTTCTAGTTACAATGATATAGCAGATTGAGACTTCATATTCATCTGGTCCAATTATGTTTCCATCATCATCTTTACCCCGGAGAATTGGGATTGTTAGTATATCATCCTCTTCATGTACCATATAAAGACTTTGAGTGAATCTCACCGGGCTATCATTTTTCTTAATAATAATTTCAACAGAATTTCTTGATGCATTGATTTCAGCTCCCCCTTCTACACTTCTTAAATGAATAATAAATATTTCATCATCTTCTGGTACCTAGGAAATTAATATCAACCAATAATGATTTCTCAGCTCAAAGGTAAATGTATACAGATCAGCAAATTATTCATCAAAGCAAAAGCAAGCATATCATTATATAAATATATGCATAGTTATCCTACCACAATATAATTATTCCTTTAACAATTGATGAAGCACACATATGTTAAGGGTGAGACATATGGGACACATATCAAGCATACCAATCATGCCGGCAAATGCCATTGTCACTGCACTGGAGGTAGCTTGAGCTATTTGCTAGTGCTGCATAAGATACTACCCACTTGTTTATCTATTATGTTCTAATATGTTTAAAGGAATGGCGTAGAAGCACTTTTCACAGAATTGACAGAAAAAACTTTTCCCCAGGTTTAGAGATATTTTAGAGAAACATTAGTGTGTGCAATATGAACAATTTCATACTCAAAGACACCTACTGAATATATAATGTGATTTAATTAGATAGTTAAATTGAATTTGTTTTATTAGCTAATTTGATAAAGGAGTTTAGAAATCTTGAGGGTCTCCTTATTTTCTGCCTTTAGCATAGAGTGAATGGGACATGGTGCGGATAAGAGATGGACAAGAACCAGCAGCAAACTGGATATAAAGTAAACCACGCTATTTATATGCCGCCTATAACTGCCAAAGGCCTTCCTAGGTGGCTTACAAGTAACAACATATTACTACCTATTAAAACAGTTGGAAAAATAAAACATCAATGCAATACAATATTAGGTATACATCCATGACTTTGAAAGGGAAGAACATGAAGGCATTCTGACAGCCCTTGGTAAAATCCCCGGAACAGCAGCCCCAAGCTGTCTGCTAAAGAACCCACAGAAAGAATGCCATAAGGCAGCAGATGTCATGAACTACTGTTTGTATTCCAATATTGGACTGCAGGTCTCATTCTGGTCTCTGAAGCCATCTTTATCAGGGATCAAACCATCATTATCCTGTGCCTAATTTAGATGTGATGTTTAACCCTGAAGTACAATAGAAGAAAATGAAGCCTCAAAGGTATTTGTTTTGAAATAAACAAACAAACCGACCCTAAGAACAAGCCAGCAAACCATATTCCATAAGTAAAATAGATAGCTTGTGAAAGTAAAAACCCTTCCCATCCTAAAAGAGCATAAAACATTCATGCAGCAACCAAAAGACAATATTAATCTATGAACCCTTTCCTACTCTGATCAGAACTAAACTCATTCAAATACCCCTAAATACTCACCATTTAAATATTCTTCTGATTTTTCCAAAAAGAAAAACAATGGGTGAAATGAGCTTCCCAACAGTCAGAATTCTACTGCATGAGCTCTACTACCAAAAAAGATCATATTCCCTAGTTCCTCTAAATGCATTAAGGATCATTTATATTCCTATTTCAGGTGCATATAGTTAGACTATTGACAGGAAATTAATTTTTTTCATAATTTTGTCAGAAAGTAAAATTGCTTTGATAAACTCAAAACACCTGTTCTCTGATCTGTGAGACTAGAAAGCAAGAACTGCTATTGCGGAAAAGCCTCTTAATTATAGGGACTGCCTGATGGAAAATCTTCAACTTGAAAGTGTATAACTTCTTTTGAAGCAAAGCTTTGTTTTCAAAGAAGGCTCAAAGTCCTCTCCTCTTCACCTATTTCTTCTTTCATTCTCATTTGCTAATTGGCCACCCTCAAATGCTTTGTAGAGATCACATTCAAGAGTGGCCATTCAGCTTAACTTTGTAGTTGTGGCAATTTTATTCCTTGTTTGGCATGTGGTACTTTACTTTCATAATAGGTGAACTTCCCTGTTCAATTTACTCACTGAAAGTTTTGTGTTTCACAACTTCTCAGCTCTCAGTTTTATTCATGTACAGTCCATTACATGGACTTTGTAATGTAAAATAATGATTAATCTGACAATATTGTCTTGAATGAAGAGGATGGTAGTTTAAAAAAAAATCAAAATACTTAAAAGAAAGTTTCACAGCCAATGGTAAATATAGCCTGAATATACAAAGAACAAACTGCATTGGTCTAAACCAAAGCATTCTTATTCTAAATTAAATTCTTTTTCACAAATTAGAAAACCAAGTTACAGGTGACAGTGCGGGTCACATCCAGCTGATATAATCTGCTCTCTGGCCCATGTTACAGGTGTACAGTTCATCCATAATCTGGGCCAGGGACCAGACTTTTCTACTTTCCCAGTTAGGGAAGATGAATGTACAGTGAAGCTGAGCCAGCCTCATCTGCATCACTCCCCTAATGGAGGACTGACAAGGATGAAACAGTTCTGCCTCATCTTTCCAATGCGGGGAGGAAGTGAGGAGCTGGGCCCTCTTCACTTTTCTGTCAGAAGAGCAAAAGGAATTCGGGGGCTTCATCCACCCTGCTTCCTTCCTCCTGGATAAATGAGGGGAGATGTGCATTGAGATTCACCTGCATGCTGGGAGACAGGCCAAGAGCCTGAGTGCAGGTGAGTCTGAGGATGCCAATGCTTGTTGTCTCTCTTTGTCCCATTGCTATCTGCAATCTGAAATAACAAGCGGGTGTTCCACTGCTGGTGTGTGCCAAAAAAGGAACCCCCCCGCAGTGTTAACTCAGATAGCAGGTGGTACCTTCTGAATGGATTCCTCTAGGAGGCTGTGCTTGTAGCTAAGCGGTACCCTTGAGGAACCCCAAGGAACTGCATGGAGTAGGCCACAGATTGTGTACTTTTATGGTAGCATGATGTTGGATTTATCCCAAGCATATTAATACTGCATATAGGCTGATTATATGCACCTACCTAAGGTGTGCCAATGACCTCAGGCCTATAGAACAGTACTTTAATTATTTAAACACCCTAATACACCAATCAAAACCTTATTGATATGGGTTCTCACCTGGTCATCAAGAACAAATAAGTTATAAACCAATGTAGCTGTACCAGGAGGAAAGGTGATATTTCCTTTTACTGGCCTCAAGTCTTCTTCAGGAGAATTTGGACCACCTTCTACCTATTAAGAAATATTGTGTCTTATCAGTACAGGTAGAAGACACTTTCAAAAATTAGCAACATCTTCCAGAAAAAAAGAGACTCTCTAAATGATTAGCCAAACTTTTGATATTCAAGAAGAAAGAAATATGGAATTGGTATGAATTCAGACAGCATTTATTTACATAATAATAGGGTTCTCTTCTCCCATACCACACAAGCTTCACAGTGATGCACTGAAAGACAAGAAAATTCTAGCTGTTTTCTTAAAAGTAGAACATTTGATCTCTTTATTATTAAAGTAAGAAGGAAGATGACCTGTTCAGAATAACGAAAGTTGGAATGTGTGCTTGCCCACAAGGTAGATTCCCGTGCTTCCAAGTTTTTCTCAGACGCTTAATGGGAGTCAAAGTCAACACAAGAGGACAGCCCTTGTTCATCACTGCACCTGCTGTGCTCTACTCCTGAATGGAAACTACCTGAAGAGGAAAGTCTCTTTTGCCCATGGGGGCTTTGCATGCAATTGAGAACCCCAATTTCCCAGCATTCTGGCATTATGCCTTTTGGTATTCCAAAAGCCTCCCTGGGTTCCCAGATTCCACGTCTGTGAGTGACCAGATCAGACCACTGAATTAATGCATGCATCTCCCAAGCCAGTCTCTTCTCCTAGGACCTATAGTGGAGAAGGCAGGATGTACCATCTAAAGCTATACAGCTGTGCTACTGTGCATGGCATCAGGCAAGAACACCATCCTGCTGTTTTTCTTAAGTGACCAGCTTCTGGTAGTTAAGAGACCCCTTTTATAATATAAGGGCTCAATTGAGTCTTGGACCTTATAGGATCAATAGACCATTACCCCCCAAAATGGAATGTTACCCATTGCACAACAACTAATTCGAGCTTAGTAGTCCCCAGGCCTCGCTCAAAGCTTCATGGGCTCACACCCTGGCTTTAATGGGACCACATGAGTGCTTGCCACCTGCTTCTTCATGACCTAAATGGGAAGCCTGATTACAGGTTTGGTCCACAATCCAAGGATTAGAGTAATCTAATTAAAATTAGGGGGAATAATTGGAACCAGTTCTTCCAGAGCAGCCATGTTAATTCATAATTACAGTCCAAAGGCCCTAGGTTAGTAGTTTCATTTGAAATAATATGCTTAAGGGTGAAGTAATTTGAACATGCTCACCTCATAAATCACAGTCACAGTTCCATAGGTTCCCTTTTCCCTAACTAAAGTGAGAGGCACAGAGTCATTTCCACCTCTGGGCTCTGATAGTATGATTAAGGAAGGCTAAAATGGGGTGAGGGTGGAAGAAGGAAAGAAAGCAATCAGGCACCAATGAACTATTGCAAGACCACACACATGTGGAGCTGTTATTATTGAAATATCAGCTCTCAAAGTTAAATTAATGCAGTCTGTGAGATGGCCCCCATTCCATTTCGTAGCAACCTTATCAAAGGTAAGAAAAGCAACAGATAAATATTTCAAAAACATAAAAATGCATTTTGTATTACAGTATTATACAGCTTCTTGGATCTGTTAAAATAGATCATTTGCAAATCACATCATGTTAAAATTGCTAAGGAGACAGTTGAAAGTTTTGCAAGCAAGCCCCCTTTAAGAAAAACTTTATGGAAGCTTAAGGCAATTTTGCAACCTAGATCCACAGATACTGACCCTGGTTATGCAATGAAACAACTCACAATTAGTTTACTGTGGGTCATTCAGGTTGAAGTGAGCTTGATGGCTCCTGACTGTTCACCCACTTCTGGTGAATGAACAGCTAAGGATGAACAGGACTCTCCCTGGGTTAGTTTCCATGATGTCAAAACCCAGAGCTCTAGAATGTTGCAGGAGAGAGACCCATGGTTTGTTCCTGGGCTATAATGCTAGACTGCAGCCAGAGAAACCAAGATTTCTACCTGGTGGCAGTGGAAAAGCCAGAAGAAAGGAAGGACAAAGGGCAAGAATACTCATTTGCTATTTTCCTTTCCAGGCTCAGAACAGGGCACTGATGCTGTGGGGCAGCCTCATTTATCTTCAAAAAGATTTCATAGCAGTTGAAAACTACCCAACAAATGCAAAGAAATCTTTGAGGTAACAAAGGAAACCCTCACAATTATTTCACTGATTGGATGCTCACACAGAACTTCTTAACAGTGATTTTTAACCTTTTATTTCAAGTACTTCAATGCACATTTCTTCTTTTGTTCATCACATGAGCCTAGTTAGGCTATAAATGTCCTATGAATGAATTACAGGATCACCTCCATCCTCTTAGTCTTTTCTGAAAAGTCAATAAAACTTGATCAGCTAGCTCATTTACTTGGAGCATAAGTCAGGTCCTCTGATGGGATGCCAAAAGCTACACTGCCAGATTGCCATGGACTCAGCTTGGGTGGAATATAGATGGCCGTAAAAAGCCCAAGAAACTTGGGCCACACATATACTGCATTGGAACAATGAGAAAATGGCTAATCAATTGTCCCATATTTAAAGGACAATCATTGCTAAACAAAACAGTAGAAGTACTAAGGATGGCAGTGTGTCTTCTTTACAGAGAATAGTTCCCTGTTTGAAGGGCTGCCAGAGAAATGCCTTCTGTTTGAAGGCATCCTTTATTTGAAGGACTGCTCAGGTCAAGCTCAGGTCAAAGATAAAGAACTATAAAAATGGACACCAGGGGCCCTGAAATTACCCATCAACAGTTTGCATTTGGACCAAGCAGGCATGGAACCAGAGCACCCCTTCACAATCTTGCTCAGTATAAAACTACATTATATGCATATTGTATACATTATATGTATACTGTAGTGTATTAAAAGATAGTAAGTTACATTAAATGACAATAATTACCTCTAAGTTTGCATTTGTATATGTAAATCAGCATACGAAATTTTTGTGTTCTTTTTGATGGCATATTTCTTTTTTCCTATCTATGCAAACAGCCTAAAAAACTTGCATTCATACCAAGGGCATTCAAATATTTTTTGTTGGTACTGATCAAATTAGAAATATCTAAAGCCTTTAATCAGAAGGGGAAGATTTCTTCAAATGCATATGATGAGATAGGATGGGATGAATAAGCTGAAAAACAATAGCTTACCTACAGCAAGTTGAACTTCCAGCTTAGACTATCAACAATTGTATCACAGATGCCTGGTAAGATTCCCAGTTTCCCATTGGCTGCTAAGCTGTTTCTGTAAGAAATCTCCCTATCATTCTAATTTCAAATAATAAAGGTATAAATATGAAAACATACCATATCAAAAGAAATAATTCCAAAGGCATTGTCATTTGATAAAATTGTTATAGTTACAGCTCTAGGCAATCCTAGTGTTACTCCTGGAAGTGGCTTCTAAAACAAACAAGAGACACAGTATGGAAAATTAGAAGGATGCTTTGGAAATGAAACAGTCCATATAAGTAGGGAAAATGCACTTATTCCTCAATGTGTTTATTTTCAACATAAATTAATATTTTCAAATGACACATTCCAAGGAAAGGTATTCAAGTCCACTGAATGCTCCAAAAGTGCCTACTTTTCATGGATCAGAAATTCTATAGACTCAGCCTGTATTTGACACACATGTTGGAGACCACTAATCATAGCTTGACAATATCATTGATACCATAGCAATAATGAGCTAGATGAGAAGCATGTATCCCTCTATTCCAATCCCCAAGAATCTGAAGACCTTTTTGCATCATACACAGTACTGGGATATACTCACATATATAATACAGTCTATCATAATCATCCCTATGATCATAACCAAGAACAAACAGAATAACAACATTGAAAGTGTTAAAACAAAACAAAAATGTGCATGATGTTTTCCCTGTGTTTTAATCCATAGGGATTTTCTATAACAAAAGGGGAAAGATGAAAAAATTGGGACCCGTCACTTGTGCAATGAGGATATAGCATTTTGAATGGGAACCAGAAACAAGCAGAAATACTTATTTCCAGAACATGGCAGATCTGTGGAGCTTGGGTAACTGAACACCTTCAAATGGTTCCCAATCCAGAAATGAATATTTCTGGATTGGGAATATAATATATTCCCAATAATATAATGAATAAATGAAGTCCTAAATCCCCATTGTTCAACCAGTGGGACCTGCTTGTGCAATAGAACTGTCAGGAGTGCAGTGGCCTCACTGGATGCTACCTTAAATATTCTGTGACCTGCATACACTTACAATGCAATTCTGAACAATAAGAATTGGGCAGGCAAGCATCAATAAGGCACAAGGATTCTACAACTTGACCAAGTACTTCAAAAGAGAATGGCATATAGAAAAATGCATGTGTGTTTTACCACTATGGAACTCCCAATCCTTCAAAGTTTGTCCAACCCTAAGCCATTTTCTAGAGAGACCATAAGACAGGTGTGTTGCCAGTTTGGTTGTACTTAAAGTAGCTGCACTGTGTTTGTGTGTGTAGGGAGTGAGTCTCCCCTTGTGAAGTCTCAAATTATGCTCTGTAAGATTAAGGGATCCCCAGAGCAGATACTGAGCTGTGCGTGAGTCTATAAGGGAGAAGAAAGAGGCTTTAAATGTTTAAGTCAACCTAAAATGTTACATTGCCTTGCCGTGGTGAAAGGGCTTGCGTAGCTCAATGAAGCTATGAGCTATGCCGTGCAGGACCACCCAAGACGGACAGGTCATAGCAGAGAGCTCTGACAAAACATGATCCACTGGAGAAGGAAATGGCAACCCACTCCAGTATCTTTGCCATGAAAACCCCATTGACAGTACCAAAAGGCTAAGAGATATGACACTGGAGGATAAGTCCCTCAGGTCGGAAAGTGTCCAATATGCTACTGGGGAAGAGCAGAGGGCTAGTACTAGTAGCGCCAGAAAGTGTGAAGCGACTGGGTCAAAGCCGAAAGGACACTCAGTTGCGGATGTATCTGGTGGTGAAAGGAGAGTCCGATGCTGCAAAGATCTATACTCCATAGGAATCTGGAATGTAAGATCCATGAATCAAGGCAAGCTGGATGTGATCAAACAAGAGATGACAAGACTGAACATCGACATCTTAGGAATCAGTGAACTAAAATGGACAGGAATGGGTGAATTTAATTCAGATGACCACCAGGTATACTACTGCGGGCAAGAATCCCTCAAAAGAAATGGAGTAGCCTTCATAGTCAATAAAAGAGTAGGAAAAGCAGTACTGGGATACAATCTCCAAAATGACAGAATGATCTCAGTTCGAATCCAAGGCAAACCATTCAACATCACAATAGTCCAAGTCTATGCCCCAACCACTGGTGCTGAAGAGGCTGAAGTTGACCAGTTTTATGAAGGCCTACAACACTTTCTAGAATTAACACCAAAAAATGATGTCCTTATCATCATGGGGGATTGGAATGCTAAAGTAGGAAGATAACTGAAATAACAGGCAAGTTTGGCCTTGGAGTACAAAATGAAGCAGGGCACAGGCTGGTAGAGTTTTGTCAAGAGAATACGATGGTCGTAGCAAACACTCTTTTCCAACAACCCAAGAGACGACTCTACACATGGACATCACCAGATGGTCAACACAGAAATCAGATTGACTATGTGCTCTGCAGTCAAAGATGGAGAAGCTCTATACAGTCAGTAAAAACCTAGACCAGGAGCTGACTGTGGTTGAGATCATGAGCTTCTTGTTGCAAAATTTAGGCTTAAATGGAAGAAAGTAGGGAAAAGCACTAGGCCACTCAGGTATGACCTAAATCATATCCCTGATGAATATACAGTATGCTAGCAAAGTTTTGCTCAAAATCCTGCAAGCTAGGCTCCAGCAGTATGTGGACCAAGAACTAGCAGAAATACAGGCAGGATTTCGAAGAGGGAGATGAACTAGAGATCAAATTGCCAACATATGCTGGATCATGGAGAAAGCTAGGGAGCTCCAGAAAAACATCTATTTCTGCTTCATTGACTATGCTAAAGCCTTTGATTGTGTGGATCACAACCAATTGTGGCAAGTTCTTAAAGAGATGGGAATACCAGACCATCTTATTTGTCTCTTGAGAAACCTATATGCGGGTTAAGAAGCAACAGTGAGAACTGGACACGGAACCACTAATTGGTTCAAAATTGAAAAAGGAGTTTGGCAAGGCTGTATACTGTCACCCTGCCTACTTAACTTATATGCAGAGCACATCATGAGAAAGGCGGGGCTGGATGAATCACCAGTTGGAATTAAGATTGCTGGGAGAAATATCAACCACCTCAGATATGCAGATGATACCACTCTAATGGCAGAAAGTGAAGAGGAACTAAAGAGCCTCTTGATGTGGGTGAAGAAGAAGAGCGCAAAAGTTGGCTTGAAACTCAACATTAAGAAAACTAAGATCATGGCATCCTGTCTTCTCACTTCCTGGCAAATAGATGGGGAAGAAATGGAGGTAGGGACAGATTTTATTTTCCTGGGCTCCAAGATCACTGCAGATGGGAACTGCAGCCAAGAAATTAAAAGACACTTGCTCCTGGGGAGGAAAGCTATGGCAAATCTAGACAGCATACTAAAAAGCAGAAACATCACCCTGCCAACAAAAGTGTGTACAACATACAGTTGTAATGTATGGCTGTGAAAGCTGGACCATAAGGAAGGCTGAGCGCCAAAGGATTGAGGCCTTTGAATTGTGGTTCTGGAGGAGACTTCTGCGAGTCCCTTGGACTGCAAGGCGATCAGACTGGTCAGTCCTAGAGCAGATCAACCCTGACTGCTCTTTAGAAGGCCAGATACTGAAAATGAAACTCAAATACTTTGGCCACCTAATGAGAAGGAAGGACTCCCTGGAGAAGAGCCTAATGCTGGGAACAATAGAAGGCAAAAGAAGAAGGGGACGGCAGAGGATGAGGTGGCTAGATGGAGTCACTGAAGCAGTTGGTGTGAGCTTGAGTGGACTCCAGGGGATGGTGGAGGACAGGAAGGCCTGGAGGAACGTTGTCCATGGGGTCACAATGGGTTGGACATGACTTTGCGACTAACAACAACAACAAAATGTTACAGTGTTAGTCTAAACTTTACAGTCTATAACAAGAATATTGGGAAGGCCAAGTTTTGTTCTCCTTAGGCCACATGTCTGTTCCTGCATCATAAAAATATATATTCTCACCTGTAAAGTCAAATAAAATATGAATGTTTCATCAGCTTCTGGAAGATCATCATCACACACAGAGATGTAAACAGTTCGATTTCTTTCTGCCTCAGATATGTATGCTGCAGCATATGTGTCAAAAAAGTCACCTGTATTTTCACCATGAATCTGGAATACACACACAACCATAGTGTTAAATGGCTTTTGGGACTGATCATCACAAGTGCCAGTTTTGCCTTCCAAAGTTTGCTGAGAACCTGGGTGAACCTGTTCATCCTCTTTAAAAAAAAGTGCTACTATTGAGTCAAAGAATTTTGTCACAAAGGAAAATTAGATTATAAATGTTTCTTACTGATACAATTGCTGTGATGTTCACTGGTTCTCCTGTTCTTTCAATAACAAGACGTATAACTGTTGTTGTTGTTTCATTAACTACAAATTCTGTTTGTCCAGCGAACTTGACTTCTGTTTCTCCAGAGATAAAACTGATAAATACTGCTAAAAGTAGTATTAGTTGTGAATAGGCAGAGGGCATCCCTAAAAAGAGAGAAGAAAAAAATAGACACAAAAAGCAATAAGATATTGCACTGGGAACTGTACTTAAGAATAACTAGTACTCCCTTTATATTCTTTTTATATTAATGACTGATAATTCATACATTTGTGATAGATACATTATATTTTTCTAGTGGACAACTCTTTTAAGCAGTCACTTCATCAGTATTTTCACATAAAACTCATTCATGAAGTGCTTTAGCCTGGAAAGAAATGACCTATAGTCGTATTTGCACATCCATTTTGGCCAGTTTTCCTGGATATTAATTCCACAAGACCTGGGATTTCTTGACTGAAACCACATATGAAGATGTGTGGAATTTTTAACCTCTTTGGGTACAGGTTACTATTTTAATATAAACAGTGCAAAGGGACTTTGTGGAAGCCTGTGGTTCTGCTTGAGAAACTTCCATTTGTGATCAGAAAGGCAAAATCCAGGGCAGGTGTTAATATGGAATATGAACTCAGCCTTATGAAAGACCTTGCCCACTAAACGTTTCCTCTTGAAGCAGTGTAGTCCCTCTGCAGGATGGGATGCTCTTGATGATTCCTTCCCATCGCATATCAGCAATTCCTTGATGTAAAACACTGCAAAGCCACAACAGTATGAGTTTCCACATACTGTACCTCAGCCTTCCCCAACTTGGTGCCTGCCAGATGTGGGAGACCAGAGGTCCCACAGTCCTCAGCCAGTATAGCCTACACTTATGGGTGCCTCCCCTTGTTTCTCAGTGGCCCTGTTTTGGCTAAAATCTTGTTGGAACTCACCAGCTAAATTCCCTATTCAAAAGGGTGGTTACCATGGACAGCTCCATCAGTAGCTCAGCTGAAGAAACTTTCTGGGGTCCAGATCAAAATCAAGGGAAGAAAGGAGAGCATTCCTACTGACTGGTGTGCAGCCATTCAACAAGTTATGCAGCTGCTTCTTCACTGAAGATGGGAGAGGGGCTTGGATGCTTTCTCTGGGGCATTGCTAACTTACAACCCTGTGTGTCTTTATTAGTATGTGAAATACAGTATTATTATTATTATTATTATTATTATTATTATTACTACTACTATTATTATTACAACATTTCTATGCCGCCCCTTGCCGAAGCCTCGGGGCGGCTTACAACACAATAAAATACATTGAAATACAATAGAACATAATAAATTACCACTAAATACAAAAATACAGTAGTGTTTGCAACAATAACTCTAAGTACACTGAAATGGAGGGGAACTTGTGTTGAGAGTAGATAACCTCTGGCTGCCATTCAACAGCCATTTCTGGGACAATGTTGTTTCCTCTAGTGCCTGCTGGGACTCAGCGATAAAGCAGCAAGAAGACAATGGAAAGACCTGAGGACTGGGCAGGGGTGGTATATAGCTTTGCAATGCTCTTGTATTTTGAATATATTGTAAGACAGCTTGAAAACTTTGGTGAGGTATAAACATTCCAATATTTAAAAATATTGTAAACCATTTGGAGATCCTTTTGGCTAACACAGAGCGTATATAAAAGTTTTCATAAACAGATAAATCAATGTAATTGCAGAAACAAGCCCTATCTGAGCAATCCCCCCACACAACTGAGAATCATGTAAGGGAAAATATGGGCCCATAGCTCCAGTAGCCTGTTGCATCCCTATCAGCATTCTCCATGCACAAAGGGGGTAGATATTTAAGGGGGGGGGGCTGCACCACTTGCATAAGCCCCCTGCAAGATGTAGAAATGTGCACAATCTGGATTCTTTATCGCAAGGTTATGCCTGTGCAGCGGGCTCTGCTTACAGACAGTCTTCCCCAACAAGCCTGGCATACAATATCATTATATTAGCCAGGCTCAATATAAATCCACATACTTCCAAAAAATAGAATATTTGTAATGGAGAATGCAGGGGATTCATGGAATGGGAAATCAGTAGATATATTATTTCAATTAGATTTGCAAGGTCTGTCTGTCTAGTGCTGGTGAGTGACACTGGCAAGTAAAATATAACTATAGATCAACTGGTCACATCCAATTAGGAAGTTCTTGCTCCTATAACTCTCTAGGAAAGAGACCCATAGTAGTTTGCAGTAATTACAGCATAACAATTTGTAATGTTCTGAGATAAGAAGGAACCAAAGCAACTGAAAAAGCAAGTAACAGAAAAGAAGTGGAAAAGAAAGAATAAATTATTCTTTCTTGTTGAAAATGAAGGTTTTTGATACACATCATATTAATGAATATGAATCAAGATGGCATATGTCAAACTGGTGATTCTATTTGTTTCCTGCCTAAAACACAAATGTTAACACGACTGTGCAATCACAACATGAACTTGAACCCTCCAATCTTTGTACACTCTGAAACAATCACTCTGTAAAGGTAGGCATCATCATCAGTGAACTAAGGGTGCTGTTGACCTTTTAGCTTCAGCTTTTACCTTGCCACAGACTAAGCAAGTAACTTCCCACGGTGGATACCTCATGTAAATAATCCTGGAAACATGATCCTTACAGAGCAAAGGAATGGCGTTTCAACTTACTTGCATTCAATTACCTTTGCAAAGGGGCATTCTTAAAACTATAAAGTTACTCCTGTGGAAGAAGAGAAGTATAATAATCATACTATCAATTATTCAGTTAGCAAGAATTCTCCCTTATTCTGTTTATTTGTACAATTAATTGGTTTCCTCCCAAAAGTGCATAAAAGTATATTAAGCCAACCTTTCATATAACTGCCTCATAAAATAGTTTAGCTAGGTACGCTGCTTTGAAAATAAGTTTTGGACAAAGAGCAAGTGTTACACGGTAATCTAAAATAGCTTAGCATACACTTATTGTTCTCACCACATATACCCAGTTGTCTTTTTTGGAACTAACTATACACTGTTTACTTTCAAATAAATGGAGAACAGATGTCAAGATATGATTTTTCATACACCAACTACTGTGTGGAATGTAAAATTAGGCTCCTAATTTTGTAGCTGAGCCCTTCAGTGCAAATCGAGTTAGTTCTGCAGCATAAAACAAATTTTGCATAATATCTTAGGTCTCCTTTGGCAAACAACAATAGAGTTTCATTACTATTGTGTTGTGGGTTTTTTTCAGCATGTCACACATTCCAGGGCTAAAAGCTGGCTCAGATCAAGCTCTGATTTAGTCATTAATAGAAGATTAAATATAGGGATTTCCAATGTGGTTTTAGTAGGATTATTCCCCTGCAAAAGAATGTCTAGTTCCAACAGTATTTTCTAGTATTTTCTGTCAATGATTGGCATATACTTTTTGATTCAAGGAATGGGTTTAGATGATTTCTAAACATTCATGATTTACCTGTGCCATTCAGTCAAGATAATGTACCTTGCCATTCCATGTTCTCAAACTGTCCTCTGAAGCCCAAAATTGGATAAACACTGGTTGAAGAAGGCAGTTACTAGATTCTTAAGATTCAGAAATGCTGTTGCATAGCTGTCTGGGGGTGGGGGGTTGTAGGACTCAATTAATTAATTAATTAATTAATTAATTAATTAAAAGCTTTAGTGTGCCATCCTATTATAAAAGATCTCAGGACGGCTTACAATATTTAAAAAGACAATTATAACAACAATTTCAATAAATAATAAAACAGAACAAAACAATAAACCACAAAACAAACAGAGCAACTAAACTTAAAAACTATTAAGTTTTAAAACAGTTTAAATAAAAAGGTTTTGGCTTGGTGCCAAAAAGTGTATAAACTTGGTGCCAGGTGTACCTTTCTGAGGAGTACATTCCAGAGTCTGGATGCCACAGCAGAGAAGGCCCTGCTCCAAGTTGATGATATTTTTACCTCTCTTAGAGAGGGTTCCCGGAGTAGGGCTTCTCCCATAGATCTTAAGGGGCATGAGGGCATATAAGGAAGGAAACATTCCTTCAGGTATCCTGGACCCAAGCCATTTAGGGCTTTATAGGTCAAAACCAGCACCTTGAATTGGGCCCGGACTTCAACTGGAAGCCAGTGGAGCTGGTAGAGGACCGGCGTTATGTGAGAGCAATGGCTGGTCCCCGTCAGCAGCCTGACAGCTCTATTCTGTGCCAGTTGCAATATCCAGACCGTTTTCAAGGGCAGCCCCTTTTCTGGCTAAACATGTTGCCCCTGAATTCCTACCAGCAGAAAAGCATTGTGTTGCCAAGTAATGCTGTCCTGCATTTATAGGGAAATGGCATAATGTTCCTCCTGCTTTATTTATTTCCTCCCCGCCCCCCCCCCCCAAAAAAAGCAGGGTGGCTTACACAGTTATCTTCTCTGTTTTATTCCCACAACAACCTTGTGAAGTTACATGCACATGGTGGGCATGTCGTGAGCGGAGCCGGCTGGTGCCGGAGGTCAGACTAGATGGCCCAGGAGACCCCTTCTGACTCGCTCTGTTTCTATGTTTCTATGTTACACTGAGAGTCAGTACTTGGTCTAAAGTTAACCAGTGATCTTCATTAATGAATGGGGACTAGAACCTGGATCTCCCAAATCTTAGTCCAACACTCTGACCACTGTGCCACACTGGCTCTTATGTACCTGAGGCCTGCATAATGCATATTGTAGAGTGCCCACATCTGTCATGCTCTGACCATTTCCCCATCCTGCTTAAGAGCTGGCTTCCCCAATCCAGGGAGCTAGTGCATTGGACTACAATGCCCATCAACACCAGACAGCATGGCCAGTTATGGAAATTGTACAGCTGAAGGGTACCAGATTAAGAAAACCAAGAGACCCAACATAGGGCAGAGCTGGAAATAGGATCAGACATGGTGTTTACTATGTCTGAGAACTGCAGGGGCAGGGAATAGGTGCTGTGCTGAAGCCAATGGTATTTCCAGCTGCACTCCCTGCTGTCTCTTATGTAAATGAATGGCTGTAAAGGAATGCAAAGCACTGCACTTGAAGTAAAACCAGCCCACCATGGTGAGACTGGAGCCAGCTTTGAGAATGGAGAAGGAATGGAGGAACTGCCATCAATATGCTGATGATACTCACTTCTACCTCTCATTTTCATCTGATCCAGGTGTGATGATCTCTACCCTCAATCAGTGTCTGAACTTGGTAATGGGTTGGATGACAGCCAATAAGCTCAAGCTCAGTTCTCACAAGACAGAAGTACTGCTGGTGCGTAAGGCCACATTTCAACTGGGAGATTGTACACCAGTCCTGGATGGGGTTGCCCTCCCACTAAAGGACAGGGTTCATAGTTTAAGGTTGCTCCTTGGCCACAAGCTCTCCCCGTTTGCCCAGGTTGACTCAGTTTCTAGGAACATCTTTTATCAGCTTTGGCTGATTTACCAACTATGCTCCTACTTGGATAAGGGTAGTCCTGCCACAGTCATTCATGCACTGGCAACCTCCGGACTGGACTACTACAATGCACTATATGTGGAGCGTCCCTTGAGGATGGTCTGGACTTTTCAGAGGATCCAGAACAATACAGTGCAGCTGTTAACGAGAACCAGTTCTTATGAACATATTACACCTGCCCTCTGTCAGTTGCACTGGCTGCCTGTTCCTGTTCAGGCTGAATTCAAGGTTTTAACTATGACATAAGGGTAAAAAGGTAAAGGTTTCCCCTTGACATTAAGTCCAGTCATGCCTGACTCTAGGGGGCAGTGCTCATCTCCGTTTCCTAGCCGAGGGAGCCAGCATTTGTCCACAGACAGTCTCGGTGGTCATGTGGCCGGCATGACTAAACACCAAAGTGCACGGAACCCTGTTACCTGCCCACCAAAGTGGTACCTTTTTATCTACTTGCATTTGCATGCTTTCGAACTGCAAGGTTGGCAGGAGCTGGGACTGAGCAATGGGAACTCACTCCGTTGTGCAGATTCGAACCGGTGACCTTTCGATCAACCAGCCCAGCAGCACAGCAGTTTAAACCACTGCACCACCTGCAGTCCCAACTATGACATACAAAGCCCTAAATGGGTTGGGACCACAATATCTTAGGGAATGCCTTACTCCAGATATTCCTATATGTTGATTAAGATCTTTAACTGTGGCCCTCCTACCAGTTCCTTTCCCCAAGGAGTTAAGGGGAAGGTTGTGAGGAGGAGGCCTTCTCTGGGGTGGCACTCCAATTATGGAACACCCAACCACCAGAGATTCACCAGGTGCCTACCTTACTGAGTTTCAGGTGCCTGGTGAAAACTTTCCTTTCCCAGTGTGCCTTTGGCACCATCTAGACTATTTACATCAGTGCATCAGTTACATTTAATTATACTAATGTGGATTTTATTTGTATTTAATTCTTTTATCATGACTTTATTTTGTTTGTTTATTATAGGATTTTAATTGTATTATTTTATAAATGTTAATTGTTGATTTTATTCAGTAACGGCCAACTGGAGAGCTTGTTGCTAACAGGTGGCTTTCAATAAATTAAATAAATAAACAAAAAAATTTCTCCTGTTCTTTATCTCCTTAAGGCCTGGATTGCACAATTATTATTATTATTATAACATTTCTATGCCGCCCCTTGCCGAAACCTCGGGGCAGCTTACAACACGATAAAATACATTGAAATACAATAGCACATAATAAATTACCATTAAATACAAAAATACAAAAAATACATTGATTTACAAATATAAGATTAAAATTATCAGTATAAATTAAGTAAATAAAAATATAGGAGGAGAAAGAGAAGGAAGAAGTTGCCCTGGCCAGATCATATGTTTTAACAATTAAAATGATGTTTAAATAAAAAGGTCTTTACCTGGCGCCGAAAAACCAGTAACGACAGTGCCAGGCGGACCTCTTTGGGGAGTGAATTCCATGGGTTGGGTGCCACCGCAGAGAAAGCCCTCCTCCGAGTACTTACTCTCCTAATTTCTTTATGTAGCAGAAAGCAGGATGAGGTTAGTTCAAACAGGCCTTGAAAGTTTTCTTAATAATGGATTAAAGGGTGGGAGAAGATTGGAGGTGATGCTCCACACTGGTACCCTCATCTTCCCATCTATGATTGCCATCTTGGTGAGCAGGAAAAAGGAGGCACAACAGGCAGTTTCTCTTTGCGGAGAAGTTGCTGTTGGGAAGGACCGGGAAATCACTCTCTTTCTGCAGCTGTACACTGCACAAGGTCACTACAGCATCAGCATTGCAACAGCAGTCCAGCTGGGCACACTGCTAATGCAGGGCTTTCTCATGTTATGCCTGTTTTCCTTAAACAGGAATATTTAGCATGCAGATGTTTTCCGGACTGTGAACCACACAAACATGAACTAGACCAGGGGTAGTCAGCGCAGTGCTCAGGGTGGTGCCTGGGTGGCTCTGGCCAGCTTTCCTAGCTGCCAGCCACAGTGCCCTGCTCTTTCCAATATTATTTAAATGAACACATTTTCTTAACTTCAACTGGGATTCCTTCAAAGAAAGTTGGGGGTCCATAGCTGCTGCCATCTTCATTTTCCAGGGATGTCTTCGGACCAGATGCATACTTAGGGAACTAAGATGGCAAGTGGCAGCTGGACTATGCTTTCCTCTGCAGTGTGTTCAGGCACCAAGAATAAGGGATAGAAGGAAAAGGGACTCTTTCCACTTCTGCAGGGTAGTGGCAGCAGGAAGAGGGGTGTTGGGGCTCAGACTTCTGCATTCACCTCTGCCTTGTACTCAGTCTTTCGAGCTGATGTCTGTCATGATTAACCAAACTTTCCTATAATGGTCCTCTACCCACCCACATAGATAAGAGGAACAATTGCAAGACCAGCACAGACTGTATTTTGCAGACATTCCCCTCCATGGGACACTATATCCCTCTTGCTAGGATACATCTCCTTTTGCAAAACAACTTTGACTCACATACAAACTGAGCAGGCTTAGTTAAAATTTCCAATTTCTTGTTGCTCAAAGATTAACAGATCTGCATATTTAATATTTGAGAACTGCTGCTAAATTTTTATGGGAATGATTCTTCCACTCTGGTATCTATGTGTTTAAGGGATGTATCCTCTTAAATTACTTAAAATATTGCCAAATGTTTTATATCTGAAATGCAGGTTAGGAAAAATGTGGTCACCAGTTTAGGTGAAAATACTGTATAAATGGTACTTGTTTAATAAAAACTATCTAACTGAACATCTATTTTAAGTGCTGGTCAAACTTGATTAAAAAAATAGATCTAAATAGCTCCAAATTATGATCCAAATTCTAAATATTTCTATTATGTAATATAGGGCTGGGAAGTTGTCATGTTCAGGGGAATCTTCACTAGATTTGTGTTCACTAGATTTCTGGTGTTCATCAGCTGGAGCCAGGTACAAAAGGTTGCTCAGGCAGATTGACATATGCTAAGAATGAAGCAAAAGGGTACCTCTGAGAACATGCTCAGCCCACAAATTTGTGCTGGGTTCCACAATTAAACTCACAAATTCTTTTACATTTCATTCCTGTTCCTCCCCATTAGAGGGGTTTTTTGTTGTTGTTGTTTGTAAGCAACTTAATGGAGATGTCTTTTAGGTGATGCTATGGTTAGACAATTTGTTTAGCAAGACTTTCTGATTTCTAAGGCAATATCCAATTTCCACACCTGATGTAGCACTAATGAAAGTAACCTCCAGCACAAAAGCACGTAAGTTACAGCAATGGATTTTCCAATTAGACTAATTGTTCCAGCTTGCACTATTGGCATTACACCAGAGGATGCTAATGCTAGTCCTATATCAATTGTGGAAGATGAGCAATAGCATTGGATACTGCCCCTTTTGCAACCACTCCAAATGTTACCAGAAGTTCCTGATCTATCTTCTGATTGCAGAATTCATTCATGAAACTACTCATAGCTCACAGTTTTCATCTGTGCTCATAGGGCATAAGCCTTCCCATCCTCGATAGTCGGTATTGTATTCAGTGATTTTAAACAGTCAGAGTAAGAGCCTGGAGGAGAAAGCCTTCCCAAATAAAAGCAAAGAAATGACATTCTTTGCTTGTAAAAAGTGGGGCATATAATAACTGAGGTGAGGCAAATGAAATAATGTACTCTCATTAACCTTAGCAAGATAGCTGACTGTGTCTAAGGTACAACTCTTTTTATGAGAATTTTTGGCTTGATTTAAATCGGTAAGCTAAAATAACTTGTCCATGATGCTCCAATTGGCTGATAAGAATGTCCCTGAAAGCAACTTCTCTCAGGGAATACAGCAATACTAAAAGTATGGTATAGCTGATCATTGCTTCTGCTCTGTCATAATTCTTCACTTGCAACAGAACATAATAATTCTCTCTTATTAAGAGGCATGTAAAACTCTGAAATGCATTTTTGTGAGGAGCAGGCCAAATTATAGAGCCTTGTGGCAAAGATGAAAAGGTGTTATTTCAAGAACAGCACAGTCATTTTTATTTCAATATCTTGGTTGATTGACCATGTTTTTAGCCTGCCTTCTCTCTCTTTCAAGTCCCCTTGAAGCTGCTTCTGTGCAGAGAGCCAGCTGTACTCTGTTATCCATGGCATAAGCACAGCAGATCTGCCAGGCTTTCCACAACTTGCTGCTAAAACTGGGAAAGCAGGGAGCCCTTGGGGTGACAACAACTCCCATCAGTTAAAAAATCCCCTGAGTTAGAAGAGAGCAGTGCCCCCTGTGAAGCTCTTTGTGCTCTGATCCTGCACTGTGTATAGAGATTTCATCCCTCTATCCCTATTGCAGGAACAGAGCAAAATGTTAAGCATTAGATTCACAAGAGAATTAACACAATAAATAAAAAGTGTATTGTTACAACTTTTGGCTACAACAAAGCAAAAATAAAAATACCATAAATTAAAATGTAATTATAACAGCACATCAATAACAATACTTCATAATCATTAAAGCTAACTGATCACTCTCCATAGAGAGAAAGAATTAGTGTAAAGTTTGGTTTCTATTGGAGCAGCGTCCATCACTATTTTTGTTTAAATGTTATGGGATGAACCAAAGAAGGGGAGCATCTCCTGATCAGACCAAGAGTTCTTTCCAGTAGGAATAGAATCTAAAAACCTAATTCAAACTGTAAAGGAAATAGGACAGTAAAACAAATAATGAAGGCTGCCTCACTGTCATATGGACACCATCTGTAACTATATAAGATTTTGCCAAAACTTCCTTTCTTAAATGGTGGTTTACATCTGTTGTATCCTAAGTATGGTTAGGGCAATTCTGAAGGCAGCACTGAAGAAGCTTTAGCTAGTTTTGACATCTGGATTTAAATCTAGCATACCAGGTGGTATCCTGTTACATGGAATGGCACAGAGGTTGGATTGGATGGAACCCATCCATAATTCGTGAATTTCAAAGTGGAAAAATATACCCAGGGAAAGTCATAATGAGGATGAGGATTATTTTATTATTGCATTCCCTTTATATTCCGTCTTTCTTCCTCTTGCAAAGAACCAAAGGCAGCATACATGGTTGTCCTTCTATCCATTTTATGGTCATAACAACAGCCCTGTGTGGTAGGTTAGACTGAGCACTGGCCCAAAGTCACCCAGTGAGCTTCACGGCTGAGTGGGGACCAGAGCCCAGATCTCTCAAGTCCCAGTCCCTCTTTATACGAGTGTGGCACAGCATCACTCCATTTGGTGTGAACTAGTGTTTAGAGATGAACAGGAACAGATAGCTAACCTTGCTCCTGTTTGATTGATTTTATTTATATCCCACCTTTTTCCCTGTGGAACTCAAGGTGGCTACATGCAGGTCCCAGGTGGCCTCCTCTCCAAGCTCAGGTCACCCCAGACCTGCTTGGTACCAACTTGATGGATGCGTTATGTGCTTTCAGACCATACTCTGGTTGCATTGCCAGACTCAGCTTGGGTAAAGGAAACTTGAAAAAGAAAGCACTTTAAGGGCTGAACCTTCTGCATGTTTAGACAGTAAAAGTCCTATAAATCCCATAGGTCCTAGCCAACATTTTATCGCACCAGGTTTTGCTGTGAGGAAGATATTGGGATAGCCCTGGAGTTGTGACGAATCAACAATTTTTTTGGAAAGCTCCATATCCAGGGGGATTTTAAATAGATGCAAAACTGGCTGACCTTACTTATTGCTCCTTGTGCTCAAGAATGTTGTGCTCAACATTTGTGGTTTAGCTTTAATTTTAGAGGCTTATAATGGCCCTGTCACAAAGAATTAATATTATTACGTTCCATTTGTTTCATTCAAGGGAATAACTACCCTACATAGAAACAACTTTGCAAAGTGGTATACTAAATTACTCATCTGTGTCCGATGACATACAATTATATTTTTACAGGATAATAAGTGCAGTGAAAAGTTTTTGCCTACTCTGCATTATAGACATATACCCAACATTTATTTGTTGATTCCATTATGCCCCGACCCCACTCTGCATGCACACACACACACACAAGGAATGTGTGTGTCTATTTTTCTTTTTTTTTTTTTTTTAGAATACACTTACACAACTGTATTCCAAAGAAGAAAAAGGACATTTGTATCCAATCTACATTAACTATTATGATCCCACATTTGTCTAGTCTGATTTTAACTGGCAAGAAGGCAGGATCTTGTCTTGCAGTTGACTAAAGGAAGTACCGACTTGATAAATCTTTCTGGAGGGCACAGTCATTTTTATCTTTCCTGGAGCACTGAGCTATTTTTAAGGTTCAATTAAACCTTGCAATCCGGACTACGATTTAATAACCACTATTTAATCATTATAATCATTCCCTTATTAGTGGAGTATTTTTCTTTCTATGCCCCATGGCACCCCTGGAGATCAAGACAAGAAACCCTCTCTGTTGATTAGTTATTTAAGACCAGCAACAATAACCAAGCTGGAAAGAAAGGTACTTTGAGAGGATTACACAAGGGCTAGTTCTCAACAGCACCAAGCTGAGGAAAGCAAATTACAAACCCCAAGTACTTCATTGCATGTAACTAAATTGGCTGGTTGAAATGCTAATTGCCTTTCCAGGCTGCTCAAGGCAGACAGTGGAGCTTGGGCTTCATGGGAATTACATGCATTCTTTTTTCCTCTTCCACTTCTGCACCATTGTCTTGCTGAGAATGACTCAAAACCTATTCACAAAGGTAGCTCTTTCTCCAAACATGTGAGGAATGTCTCCACTCTGACCAGTTGCTCAGATGACTTAGGTCTGCCAAATCTATAACAGATGGCTAAATTAAGGCCACGTTAAATCCCCACTAAAGCTTGGCGCAGTTCAAGTATTCAAAAGCAACCTAGATAACTAGGTGACTGGGTGGCAGGGGAGGGGAGGGGAGGGGAGGGGAAGGGAGGGGCAAGCCTAGGACTCTTTCGGAGGAATGATACTCCACTCACAAAGACATAAAGAATAATATAAGTTGAACTTGATGGAATGGTATCTTTTTAAAAAAAAATAAATCACTTCAGCTCAGAGATGTTCATTGTATCTGTTCAAAAAGGTATATCCATTCAAAATACAATAAACCACCCTTTTTGGACTCTTGTCTGAATTTAGCAGTTCAGTTAAGTCCATTTGATTTGGACTTCCATGTAATTACATGTATAAACTGACTGACATATTGAAACTCTCTGAAATTTCACCAAGTTATATCAAATGCTAATACACCAACATGTGTTATTACTTCTCCTTCTTTTTGTAATGCCAGTGGTATTTTTTTTTAGCTTTATGGACTTACCTAACTTTTTCTGACAAAAGAAATTCTTTGACTAGTGGGATCCTGGACTAAAGCTGCAAAAATCTAAGGCTATGATCCTACAACTTTTCTGGGAGCGCTTATCTGAACTCAGTGAGGCTGACTTCTGAATATATATGTATAAGCTTGCAAAATAAATTAGTTAAAATTGTAAAATTAGTTCTACTGGAATGTTCCTATATAAATATGAACACAAATTCCACAACTTTTACAGCATCAGTATTTATTTAAAAATAAGGATGCTTTTTCTTCCTAAATAATTGTATATCTTGTATTGACTTGAAATGAGACTTGTACAGTACAAGTAATGCTAATCATTATTAGAATTTTGAAATGCATTTTCCAAACATATTAAAATTAAATATTTCTAAAAATTTCAACATGGCAAAATCTTACCCTTGTCAATTACACAAGAAAGAAATAATTCCACAAATATCAATTGTGTATATTTCTTGAAAAGTAGAGACATTTAACCCTACTTCCCCGGTGAAGTTTTTACCAAAGTTATATGAGGGCCCTGTAAGTAAAGTGTATTTATCAAGTGCTTTAAAGATACCTTATAGACAAATTTCTGTATAACCACAAGTTAATAAAATGTCATAGGCTTCTGACATTTTCAATGGAGAAATGTTAGGTGTTTTCAGTTGATGGAAATATTTTATGAATACAAGTGCTGGGCATGATTCAGCTTAAGGTAAACAGTTTTAAGTTTTACTTCTTTGCATAAGAATGTAATTGCCTTTTCAGGTCACTGAAAGCAATATGATTTAAAAGAGGTCCATTTAGTTGGATTCTGCTTCTATTTTACCCTAATTAAAAAATAACAAATATTTAACTAAAGCGTATTAAGCTCATTCCAACTCCCACTAAAAATTTCCAGAGATTTCCAGATGCCTTTAGTTGTATTTAGTTGTATTTACAGTTTCTGATCAGAGCTGCTTAGAACAAGAAATTTTGCCAGCCTTAAAAATGGTTCCTATGTTTTAGTCCTGTGCTCTGCTGGAATATGATGCAAACCAATTACCACATGGTGAAGGGTACAAATGTAAATCACAGTGATAGAATAGACCTATATCTTAACATGTTAATACATGAAAGAATTATTGTGTGTTTGCATGGACACTTGGCAATGAATATAAACCTTGCTCATGTTTATTTCATGATCTAGTTACTATTTTGACTATTTTAGCAATGTTGTTCCCTCCCATGTATGGTTACTCAGAAAGGGCAAAAGATGCCAGGTAAACTATTGTTAGAAGTAGGAAAAATGACTTCCATTCACTTTGATGATGATACTGTTGCTGCTATTATTATTTCTTATTGATTTTGCGTTAGGTTTGGGCTTATAGCGAGGAATAAGCTCAAGCGGTTGTTTTTCATTGTATTCCAAAAACATTCCTTTACAAGATAATGACTTAACAAGAGTTGGCGGGGGGGGGGGGGTAGTGCCGGTTTAGGAAGGAAGGAAGGGGAAGAAATTGGCGTGCGGGGGAAGGCAGCTGCTCGCGCTTGCCGAGATGCCACGCTTCAGCAACGAAAGAAGATACCTTCCCATTGAAACCAATCGCAAAGTATAGATTGCGGCGGATTGGGATCACACAAACGCACCCACCCCCTCTTCGTAGGTTTTGTGGCGATGCCCGCGCGCAGAGAACTTCGCCTTCAGCCTTAGCAAGCCGAAGCGAGCCCGTTACACCGCCTCCGGCGTGTCTACCTGAGCCGGAAAGAAGAGCCCTTCCCGGCCGGCGTGGAGACGGAGCGCGGAAGCCCTGGCAACCCTCCAGCTGCGCTTCCTGCAAAAGGCTCGCCCGGCAGCAACAGGTGCTGCCGCCGGGGAAGAAGTCCCCCGCCGCAGAGAGAGAGAGAGAGAGAGAGAGAGAGAGAGAGGCAAGGCAGGAAGGAGCGAGGAAGGGGGCAGACTGCGCGGATGCGCCAGCAGCCGAGCCTCTCCCCCTCGCACGGAGGCCCGCAGGCACCTACCTAGACCCCGGGATGCGGACATCAGCGTCTCGTGGACTCGCCAGGCAGACAGCCGCGCGCCTGTCCGGCCCGCCGCCAGCCGCCCGCGCGCCCGCTCGCTCGCTCGCTGTCACTCACTCCTGCATTATGCATTCGCCCATGGCCAGCCCTCCTTCGGCGCCCGGCAGCGCTGCAGCCTGCACTCTCCTCCTCTCCGCTGCCCGCTCCTCGCCGTCTGGGAGGGGACAAGCGGGCCACCCAGCCGGCCGCCCCTACCTGCAGCGGGGCTCGCGGCCCAAGGCTGGCGTCCTGCTGGGAGAAATCCCCCCGGGGGGGGGGTGCTTGTCCCGCCTTTCCTGCGGCGGGACAGCCAGGAGGGGCCCTGGGGCCAAGAGCCGGGCCCCGCAGGCCGAGGCCACCGGGAGAGCGGGGTAAGGCCAGCACCGCTCCTTCCGGGCGTCCGCACTGTGCTGTAATTTTCGGGGAGCTTGAAATGCAAAACCGCACGCGCTGCGAGTACTTCTTTCCCCTTCGGGGTTAGCAAACTTTCTCAAGAATCTAGAAGGAGCTGTGAACATGGAATGCGGGAAGAAGTGTTCACCGTGTGCTTCATAACTGAATTAATTCAGCTGTATAAATTGTCCAACGCCCGAGCTTCGGGTTCCCATCCCTGTACCGTAAGACCATTAAATCCAGGGTTTAAAATTACCTAACTACACCACTGCCACCACCTGTATCTATTTTCTGAGCACTGACTAGCATTGACCCTCTGAAGAATCATGTGACCTTCCTAAATTTTAAACTACTTAGCAGCTCTGGACCATCTACAAAGAAAGATGGCATCTGAACATGTGCAGGGTACCATTACACCTTTTTGAGTGATCCTATTTTTTTTCACAATAATTTGCCAATTTTGTTCTTGTTGCTGTTGAAAACCAAGGTATATTCCAGGGGTGGCCAGACCAAGGCTCAGGAGCTGCATGCAGCTTTTTGTGTTTATTCTGGGGCTTGCCACTCGCCATCTGGGGTGCCCACGGGCACCCACTTGCCACTCAGTGCCCCCCAACACCACCCATGGGCACCCACATGCAGCTCTCAAACATCTGACATTTACTGTATGTGGCTCTTCCATTGAGCAAGTCTGGACACCCCTTGGGATTAAACTTTAGTTGCAAGAGCTTCACGGTTTTTTCCACTCCATTTTCCTCAGACAATATTCCTCCTCAGTCAATATGCAGTGGGTTTTCATGGTGATAATGACCCTGCCCTAAAATAAGATTTCTTCTGCAG
>NW_025336087.1:19781567-19894753 GCF_004798865.1 Varanus komodoensis | reverse complement strand
GGTCCATCATCTTGCCAACATTTACATCCACTAATCTGCAGAAGAAAATTAGATGATCAGCTCTTAGTCCCTCCCCCACCCATCACTTTCTTAAAGGGGACAATTATGACAGGAGATATTGCAAATCCAAGTGCAAGTGGTGTGGCTGTTTGTTTCCTTCACCGCACAGAATGCCTCAGAGGAGGACAACACACATCTGAGAGCCGCAGCTTTGGGGGTTTCAAGTCTTGCCCTTTTCCCTTTTATTAGCATGGCATGAATACAGACATAGGGGGAGGGCTTGAAAGAATAATGTGGGTGGAGGGAAGAAGCTTAGAGAAGGAAAGAGTGACTAATGGCTTAATCTAATAGGTTTTGTGCTAGTTCAAAATAATAATAATAATTAGACCCAGCATTGTTTGCTGGAACTGTTCTTCAAGCACTTCACAAACCATGACATAACAGTAGAGGCTGCATAAGATGCTGTCAAGCAGAGTGGGTGGTGCAGAAAAAGATGCCATTGAACTGGGGTATTCTCTCATGAATACATGAACACAGAAATACTCCATGTTCATAAGGCTATATGTTGGTGAGATACACAAGGAGGGCCAGTCTGTATAACTGGGGTGGGCAAGATTGTGCAGTAAGGCATGGAGGATGTTAGTGGAGGAGGAAGTGTGGGAAATTCCTAACAGACCTTGCAAAGTCGTGTGTGATCAGCTATGGTCTGGGCACTAGTATATGTGAGGCCTAAACAGAATGGTGTTGCAGTCCACTTTATGGATGGCAACAATTTCATAATGGTGGTACCAAGGAGGAGAGACAAGTTATAACAGCAGAATTCTGCTGCTGGGGAGAGATGCCTCACTATAACATAGTGGAATGTCTCTTATTTCTCAGCAAAGAACAAGACTAGATAGAAAAGTCTTTGGATGGCTTGAATGTATAGAGCAGAGCTGCCAAGACTTTTTCAGCCTGAGCATATGAGTGGGACCCAAGGTAGACCATTAACTTGAGGTTCAACACCCTGGGTAAACAGCAACTAGTTTTGTAAGTTTAAGCTATTAAAGATTATTCAGTAGGTCAGTCTTTGTTGTGATGCAATACGTAAACTTTCCAGCTAATTTCATCTCAGAGCAACTTTCTCAATAAAGATGAGTAAATTTTTGCAATAAGGGTTGTCAGGTAGTTGACGCTTTCAGGTGGCTGGCTCTTTGTGCTACCAATACAAAGGCATCATGCACCTATCCTAGCTTTCCTTCTTTAGCATCTTCTTCTGCAGCAAGAAGAAAGATGGAAGAAGCAGTGAGACAGGCCAGATACAAAGTATTTCTTATATTTCGGGCAAGGAAACCTCACAATAAAAGTATTGCCAGGAAGCAACTATAAGCTTTTTCTTAAATTTCCCCATAGAAGAGCAAAACCCAAAATCCGTGCACATTGGACATTTTAGAAATAGCTAACTGAATAAACAAAATTAACAGCTTTTCTTGCACTCTTGTAATCTTTCCCCAGTTTTTTAATGTAACGGGAGAGTAATCATTTACAGTAGCCAGCCTTCTCCACATCGGTGCCCTCCAAGAATTTTAATCTTTAATTCCCATCATCCCTGACCACTGGCCATGCTGATGGGGTTTGTAGTACAAAATATCTGGAGGGTGCCACAGTGGGAGAAGGTTGCAATATGGGAAGGAAAGGGCAAGTTGCCACCAAACCCTTTAGAAGATACCTGCCTGCAAGGAACAATGAAAGAATTCATTTCACAGCACTAGCCAACACAACCGCCGTTTCACATGCAACTGCAATGGGCGAACAGCAGAGCTATGAAAACTGAGTGCATCTGGCAATATTACATAGAACAACATTCCGTTCAGTCATTATTCTTGTCTAATTTATGCAATCACACATGCACCACTATTTATCAGCTACTAAAGGTACAAAAGTTGAAAGAGAAGACCAACTTTCCAATAATTAGAAACACATTTGGTGAAGAAAAAGCAGAATATTTCAAGTGGCCATTCTTCAAACTTTAGAGAAGGTGTGTGTACATATAGGTATATAAATAAGACACAGGGATAGATGAAACAAACAACAAATGTTTCCACTCATCCAAGAACAAAATATGACTAAGTGTTCCTTCTTTGTGTGTGCTGAGTAAAATCAGGAGAAACTGCCCTCTCTGAAATCTGTGTAAGACTGCCTAGATCTTGATCTTTTAAGTTGCTCCCTGTTTTTTCACACCATGTGTGGCACTTCCCTGTGGTTTGCTATTTTTCTTCAATAGCAGAGGGAGGAAACTGACAATGCTCGGCAACCACACTGCATAGCACAGGGTAACCATGGAAGCATTTGTCTGCTTGTTAGGGCCCCTCCAGAACGGTCCAGCCATTCATTTCATTGAATCAATATTGAAGCTTTTAAGATTTATTATTTGGGAGTGCAGACAAAACTAATGAAACAAATTCCTTGTTTCTCCCCCATTAAATCCATTTTGTCATGTTAAACATACTAATACCTTGTAAACTCTTTGTGTGTGTGGGATGAGCTACTTCACTGTTTCTCCCTTATGGAAAGTCTGATTATAAGATATTGGCACCAGCATTCCTGATACTCTGTGAAAGAGAACCTAAGGTTTCCTGGAGCATTCTCTCAGTCCTGTATAAGGGAAGAATGCAAAGACAAAGGCGGTGGGGGAGGGAACAAAAGAATGGGGCTGGAGCAAATCCGTTTTAAACTGTGTGGAGAAAACTTTTTAAGGGCACAATCCTGTGCTTGTTCAGACAGTAAGAAGACCTATAACTCCCAGCATTCTCCAGCCAGCTCAGCTGGCTGGGGGATGCTGGGAGCTGTAGGACTTATCACTGTCTAAACATGGGATTGTGCCCTAATCTTTGTACTTACTATGGAATCCCCCTCTGCCCATCATTTGGATATGCCAACCCTTCCAGGCTTTTTAAAAAAGCTTTTTGGCTGCAGTCCTGTATAAGTGCAGATAGAAAAAGGGCTACATCTCCCAGCATGCCCCAGCCAGTATAGAAGGCTAGGGCATATTGGGAGTTGTGCATCTTTTTCTATTTAAACTTGCATTGGTTTATGCATCAAAACAAAAACTCAGTTGATGTAAACATACTTTTCCACATCTATCTGGAAATGACCTCTCTCATATTTTATAAAACTCTATGCACGCTAATAGTTTCTACTAAAAATGTTGATTATTTTAATATAGGCACCAACTAATGGTGTCAGATAATAATATTAATAATCTTAATCTAGTTTCTTTTCTTTCTGACCTACTCAAGCATCTATTTTGGCAAACAATGTAGTGCAATCATTTATGGATAAGAAAGTAAGACAGTAAGACTCCAATCCTATGAACTGCTCTGTCCATAGAAATCCTTCCTGTTGTGGGAACTGGGGGGCAGGGGGCGGGTACAGCTTCTTACTTTTTATGGTTTTGTTGTTTTGCACTAAAGGCTTTTTGATTTCCTACCTTCCAGTGGGCAGAAATGGGTTGTGGGAGGGCGCTGGAACTTGTGGATCCATGCCTCTCCATTCCCTTTCCTTCCTCTGCCTTCCCACCAGCATGCCCTTTGTGTTCACAGAAAGAAGAGCCATTGTGGATCTTTTCAGGGCAGCTACCAGAGGTCGGAGGGGTAGATCCAAGATGGGATCCTCAGCATCCTCTGGCATCCCAGAAGCTGTCTTGGGGGCCACAGGACCACACTGTCCCTTACTCAGAAACAACAAAGAGCCTTGTGGTACCTTAAAACAAACAATTTTTTCCTGCCACAAAATGTTGTGGGCACCATGCTCTTCATCAGATACATCTGATGAAATGGGCACTGACCACAAAAGCTTGAACCACTATACATTTGTTACTAGTTAATGTGTCACAAAATTCTGCTACCTCTTTGGAAATTATTTGGGATCTCCTGCTGCTCTCACATTCTAATCCTAAACACATGGGCCGCCCTCCTGTGCAGACAGGTGTGCTTAACCCCACTGATTTCCACAGAATCTAAGTGCACGTAACTAAGCTCTGGACTATAGCCCTCAACTTGGACATTTAAATGACATTCATTTCCTAGTGGTGCAAGAAAACAATATATTACTCAGCTATGAAAGTCAATTTTCATGATCTACTCTTGTCTGCAACCTAGCCCAATACAGTTGGATGTCTAGACAGACAGGTGAGAATATTGTAGCCTTTAACTTTAAATGCAAAAGCAATTGTTCTGACATTTTACACAAAGTATAAACTGATACAAACATTTATCTCACCATGCATTCTAGTGAAAGCATCATAAACTCAGGCCTGTGCCAAACCCCTCCTTCCTGTAGTCCAAAATGTGACCCTCCAGGTTTCCCAAGAGAACCATGCCTACTTCCCCTGGCCCCAATCCTTTCCTAAGATCACCTATTATTTCATGGTTTTCTTTTTTATGCCCTCCTCCCCCACCCCCTGCATTCTAAAACATTGAAGTGCCTCTCTCAAGGCTCCCCCAGGCAGAAAGAGCTTTTACCTAAAATATGCTGGTAAAGATATTTTGTCTTTCCTGCATTGACTTCAGCTCCACCCACAATTGGAATTCAGCCCTCAAGAGCATCTCTGAAATTAAATCCAACCCTTGGGCCAAAAGAGGCTCCATATCTCTAATGTATATTAGCACTGATACAGGATGAAACCATTAATACATGCTGGGATGATGAAAGTGATCAAGCTATACTGGGGTTCCTTTGTCATCTGAATGAGCTGTACTTCTAGATTTGCTGTAAATTTCACTGAACTGTATTTTTCCTTACCATTGCTCTTATAAGGCAGCACTTTCCCATATTCCCATTTATTTAACTCCTTTCTTCCCTGAAGATACTACTAGCATTGTGTAAGGCCCTTCTCATTTGTGAATGGATGTTCTATAAGGCAGACAAATAATGCTGAAGGGCCAGTGGGCCGAGCAAGTTCCTGCAGTGGCACATACAGGTGTCATGCAATGATTAATACTGACCCTGCTAACTCACTTAATATGCACTATTAGGATAAGTGAAGTAATTTACATAGGAAAGGAGAAAGGCTGCATTCTCATTAGTATTCATCGATAGTGCAACTACTGTCCTGTTCATCAAGTTGGAAATATACCCTTTTGTATATTGATGGGAAAATGTCACTAGGTACAAATGGCTACAAAAAGGAGTGAAGCAGGGTCACAGAGATCCCCCATACTTTGTTTTCTCTGAGGAAGTGTGCAGTTCTAGCCATGAGTGTTTGACCAAATCGGGTGCCATTTCTGTCTAGAGGAAAGAAACGCTGGAATTCCCTTGCACTGACCTCTCTCGCCAAATCACCCAATATTTGAAAATGAATGTTCTGCTAAAAATATGTGGCATGATAAACATCCAGTTTTGTGCAGTAATTGCTCAGCGTAGTCTACAAGCATCTCTTGATTTTTACCCACAGGTTCGACTTGCGTTATAAAACAATCTTTCAGTCACAATGAATGAGGGATGACTCATCAGTCTCCTAGCGACTAGCAATGCCACTTTTTTCATGACTGTCTGAAACAACCTTCTTTTAGTTTAAACATTTTAGGTTTACCTTGCCAAGAGCCTAATGTCACTAAAATATGAAATATCCCCCTAGTTGCTAAGCTTTTCTGCCAATGGCAGATACCATGAGGAGCTAGCCATTCTTCCCTGGCCTAGTAATTCTTACATGCAAATCAGCTGTTTCTTTTCTCCACATGTTTTTCACTGAGAAAGGCAGGGTAAATTACAGATTCCTGCAAATAAAGCAACATGTTGAAGTAATTATTATAAGAAGTACAATCAAATGTTAACTAACAACCTCAGCTATTATGAATAATAGTAAGTGTACATGATGCTTTTCAGAGCAGCCTCTGGCTTAAAAAGCTCTCTTGCTCTCGCTCTCGCTCGGAAGTGAGAAGGAAAGGTAGAAGTTACCCAAATGCATTTTTTTAAAGTTAGGGATGAGGACAATAATAACAATGAAATCAAATACATTTCAAATGGAAACAGCAGTTTGAATAAAGAACTTGGCATGACTATTCTTGCACCCAGAATCAATTTCCAAGCAAGTTTATCCACCCATTATAACAAATGGATGAACTTTTATTTGGTATTTATGTGACTGAAGCCCACTTCACATCTAAGGCTACTACTGCCCCACCATCAAATCTTCAGTTACACTTACACGACATGTGTGCTGGTTAATTTGAAGAGATGCCTTCTTGTGGTTCAAGCTTTGCCTAGAAAGCAGCCATTCTGACCTATATAGAAACCTGGGGCTCATACATGTTTTTACCATGCTGACCATTCGTCCTGCGGGCTGAATAAATTCTCCCTTGCCCCAGTATTGTGTCATGGTCGGTCCTTATGGAGGCCTGTTTGCGTGATTCTTCCCCATGAAATATGAGAGGGGAAAGGGAAGATTGCACCAATCAATATGACAAGTATTTGCATGTTCGTGTAACTTGGGAGTCTTGTCATGAACTACCAAAGATTGACCCTGTTTTCTTAAACCAAGTGATGTGAGGCTGATGTGGTTATTCAGTGATGAGCAAAGGTAGGGATTTATACTAAAAGCTTGATCCCATCAATTCAACACATCATTGTTCCTGTGGTAGAAAACACGGCAAAAACAACATACATACATACATGTTGCATCCCATCAGCTCTGGGAATATCTGCTGAGGGGGACAAAGGATGCTGCTGATGCCCAGATCTGATGCTGAAGACAACATTCTGACCCTGAAGCCGGGAACTGGATCTGACTCCCCTCCACCTCCTGGCAAGTGTGGAAAGAATGGCACTGGCTGCTCACTGAGGTCGGAGAGGAGAAGGGAGCGTTCCAGTAGGTGAGATGGAAACTGCAGTGGCCAAGATACAAGTTATGCTGAGGCCTCCTCCTCTCTCTCTGTTTGAAGCATCACTAGATGGGCTCAAAACACCTTGTCTAGTGAAAATGCAAAGTGGGAAGACAGGAAGGTGCCACACACACATCCAGGTGTGCATAGGATGTGTGGAAGCCTCCCAGTCTTGGGACAGATAATCAGTGCAACAGGATTTTGCTTGAGTCATAACAGCTGAGAAACAAGCATATGCAAAGGGGAGTTGAATCTCTTTCAGTCAAAGAGCCAAAGTCCGTTTCGGAGAAGCTCTCAGGGGCAACATTCCAGTGGTAGCAGGGAATGAGGCAAGATGGGTGATGCCAATGCAGCATATTTTAGCTTATAGCTTTTCCCACCAGGAACTATACCTCAGGAGAGGCATTTCAACTTTTTAGAATGGGAGAGAAAGCTACGCACAATCCAGCAAACAATTGTTAATTAGGGGGAGGGTGCATCCATCTGGGAACACTGGAGGTGTGGACTGGAACTTCAGGTGAGCCAGATATGGCTCCCACACCTGAGGTTCAGCACCACTGCTGCAGAACCAAGCCAGAGCCAGGGCAAAGGATCACAATAATACTGTACCAGGAACAATGTCACTAACAGTTTCCATGTGACACATGAGGTCTTTCAAGGCAAGCATTTTCTTAGCTATTGTTGAGAAGCCTTGATGGCTGCTGCGAGACAGGATAATTGGGTTCAGTCAGGAAAGATCCCTTTTGCCTTGAACCTCAGCAGTTTTATTGAAAGATCACCCAGGACCCCTGCAGTTACATATGACAACATGCTACTGGGTAGTGGTTCTCACCGCCAACTACAAAATCACAGCCCATGTACAGACACTTTTATAACCTGCTAATCACATAGACCAATACACAGTGTTAAGTTTCCACATAATGTTAGTACAATAGCATCCTGATGTCTTTAGGCATGACCTAAACCAGAAATACTGGTAACAGTAGTATGGAAAACATTACTGATCGCTTTATTGGGATGTCAGTTCAGTAGACTTTGCAGTTTGGATCCTGCTTAAACATGCAAATGTGTCTGAGGAATCATTCAGGAAATCTGGTTTGACAACTACACTGTGCAGGCACTTGCTTCTGTGGGACTGGATGCTTAAGTGGGTTCATTTAGAAGCAAATGGACACCATTGTTTCAGTTTTTCTAAAGCCGATGAGAACACAGGTATTTCCTCACTGATAGCCTACAGCAGTTGCTCAGTCCAGTTGAAGGAAGTAACTCAGTGATTGAGAAACAGTGAGGCAAACCACCAAGCCATGAAGCCTGTCCGAAGGAGTGAGGAAGGGAGAAAAAGATAATTGGGTTGAAGAAAGAAGGCTACCTTCCATCTCATACTCCCAGTAGTTTTATGAGACAGGGGGTCATAGGGCAAGGTGAAGCCAGAAAGGAGTGAACTGGTGAACTTGTAGTTATGACCATGCAGGCATAACAGGCTGATGAATATTATCTCATATACCTCGAATAGACAATAGGCTAAGTATAATGCACATGTGATGTATGTAGATGTATGTAGTGGGATGAGATGGGAGATATGAAGTAGGCGGATGGAAAGACTGTGCTCCCTTAGTACCTCGTCCAATGAGGGAATGGGGGGGGGCTATGGCGGCCGAGTTAGGGTACAAAAGGAGGTGATTTGTGTGTTTGTGCTTTGGAGAGAGTCTGATAGAGTGGGCTCTCCCCATCTATTGCAATAAACAAAGGAATCGCCTCACTCTGATAGTAGTCTTGGTTATTTAACTTGAGAAGTATTTTTGCTGCTTTTTTGCATAACACAGTTAAGAATTCCATCTTCTTAAAGTAACAGCAGCACTAAACAGTAACCTGGCTTGAAATGCTGGTGCTTTCTGAGAAAGGGATGCAGGTATTTTTTATAACACAACAGCACATATAAGCAACCTTTTCCTGCCAGTGTTTATCTGAATTTTCCCAACACTATCTTGGTGCTTTCTTTCTTACTTTTACACCAGGAAGGACTTGGAGAACTTTCTGCCAATGAGCCTGCTCTATCCACCTAAATTGGCATTCACATGTGGGGTAGGATGCTGTCCCCGTGCTAGTGCTGAAAAAAAAAAAAAATCAACTGCAGTCTATGAAATGTCCATGGCATGGAAAAGGACTCCATCTCTTCCTTTCTTTGCCTTAGGCAGCAAAATGCTTAGGCTTGCCCTACCATGAGGCACAGTGTTCAGAGCAGTGTGCTCGGGCTCAAGGTTTCCACTTCCCCACCCCTGCTTTCCCGGCCTTTTCAGCTGTATTTATCTCACACATAAATTTCAAGCAAGTCCGGTCAGGTGGCGCTTTTACATCTCTTTGGTGAGAACGGACGAAGACACACACAAGACAACTGGATCCCCTGCAGCCCACATACACTTCGAAAGCAGGTTAAGAAGCACGGCAGGGTGCTTCCGCTCTTTCAGCGGCTTTGGTGGGCCCTGAGCTTTTGCCATACCATTGCAGGGATTCCGCATTGCACAGAATGGTTTAATAATCTGGGTTTTATTTGGAATCCATAATGCATTTGGAGGCCACTCATCCAAACAAAATATTTAAGTCCACTGATTCAGAGTGGACCGCTTGCTTTGCCTAAAAAGCAAACAAGCAAGCGTCACCAAGGAAGCTTCCTCGCTAAGAGGTGGGGGGCAAGTGAATGACTGAAGCATCGCAGAACGCATGCGCTGTTTTTATTAGTGCTACAATTTTTAGTACTGTATTTTAAAGCCCACTTTCTTTCCAGACCTGGCGTCGACGACAGGCGAACCTCCTTCTCTAGCGAGTCGTCGTGCGCCTGCGCAGAGCCGCGGAGCCGCTCGTTGGCCCTTTAAGGGCGCGGGAAGGGGTGGAGCCAATGTGCAGACGTGGCGTCGCCGCCGCTTCGTCGTCCTGGGCCGGGCCGGGCCTGTCAGCGTCGAGCTTGCTGAGGTGCTCCTCGCGGGAGGCTGTGGACATGCCGCTGGCCTGGAGCGGGACAGGTACCGGCTTCGGGGCAAGCCCTCCGCCGCTTCGGGACGCTTAGCGCGAGGGCCCGGCCCCGGCCCCGGGCCCGGCCCCGGCCCCGGCCCCGGGAGAAGACGTCTCGGCCGCGCTCTTTCGCCAGCGGCGGCTGGCTGGTCCGCTCCATCCCTGGGAGGAGCGTGGCCGACTCACTCCCAGCTCGTTGATCTGAAAGCATCTCTGCCTCGTTCCCGCCAGATCAGGTCCCGGGACGGCGGCAGCGTTACAACGAGGAGCCCCTTTCCATGTAGTTAGAAAGTTGCGGGGGGGGGGGGCGATTGCGATAGCGATTGCCCCGGAGATGGGAGCGCGCCTGGGCCGTGGGAAGCCTCTGGTGCTGCCCTTGCCCTCCCGTGCCCCTCACGGTGATCACGGGCGGGAAGGTGCGGGCAGCCGAGCTTGGTAGGCAAATACGAGGCTATGGCTGTGCTGCCCAGCCGCTTTGCTTCTCTGCAGCCCTTCGCCGCCTTTCTCTGAAGGCAGCAGCCGCCATCACTACCTGTGGAGCGCCTGTCTGTCCGCCTCCCTCAACATGTGCCTCTCTGGATGTGTTGAGCAACAACTCCCTGCAGCTTCCGGCCTGTCCAACCCAAATTGCCCCAGCTTGTCTAGATTTCTTTCTTGCGCTGCCTCCTCTGGTTTCAAACTGTGGTTTCCAGATGTTCAGCAGGTGCACTGTCTGCTCTCTCTCCCACTTTCCCTTCCCATTCTCAAGGTTATAGTGATAGCACAAAAAGTTAATCACCTTTGGTGGTCTATTTCAGTTATGTTTCATTGGAAAAACACCCCAAAATGTTTATGATAAAGGTGCAATTTAAACCTAGGCCAAAACCTGTGTTCTCTTTAGGATTAATAGTGAAGAAGAGATGAGGTGTATCATCATAAATGCATACTGGTGTTTTTGCATTAATGGGGGCTAGTTAAGAGTCAAAAAAGATTCCTCTTTTTTGAGACTATTCCAGTCCATTTACTGGAAGCCTACCTACTTGCTGAAGCTGATAGGCCCCAAGTTTAAAAGAGAATTCAAATAATTTGCTTTGGACTCAAGTTACTGGCTAGCTCTGTGATTTTATTTCCCAGCATGGTATTTCCTGGCTTTGTTGTTTTTCTTCCACTCCCTCTTCGATTCTAAAGTATTGCACTCTCTAAATTGTCAGTTTGTTGTTTGAAGCAGGGATGGGCAGGCTTTAGGCTTGCAGGCTCTATCTTATTTTCACTGGACTCCCAAAATCCACTAATCAGAGCCAATTGCAAAATATTGGCTGAAGAAGTCACGTGTAAAATTGCAGAATGAGTTGTCTCTGAGCACATGTTCAGTTCAGGAATTTGATTTCAGAATTGGAATTGGAACTGGAACTTGCATAGAAATACTTCTATGCACACAGTTATTCCTGTTTCTCCCCTCCATCCCCCAAGCTCTCTTGATTTTAACAGCCTAATTTCAGAAGAATTTTTTTTTGTTACCATTATTATTAAACCAGTAAAAGTCAGAAACTACAGAAGATGAGCCAAAGATTTACCAGTTGAACCTAGTGTACCTTCTTTCCACCCCTGGTTTAGAGGATTATGTGTAGAATAGGGAGCTGAACTGAGTGTTTAAATTGATGGCAACTTAGTCAGATATTGTATTATTATGTAAATTAGTTGCTTCAGACTAATTGAACTGTTTTTCTTATCATGTTAGAGTTCTCCTGACAGGATGACAGGAAAAAGCCCGAATTTTAATTTCCAGCTCCCAGCTGTTGTGCAGCCTACAGTGGATAGCAATGTATACCCATTTGGGAATGGTATCAGTTCTGACAGTGATGTGTTGGAAGATGAAGTGGAGATCTATGAACTGCGTCCCAGGGGAAAGGAGAAAGTTCGAAGAAGCACATCAAGAGAAAGGATGGATGATATTGTATTCATAACCAGGGATATACAGGAAGGAGACACATTAAATGCAATAGCTCTTCAGTATTGTTGTTCAGTAAGTCTGTGTTCCCCTTTATCAAATGAAGTTCATTTGGATGGACATGTAAATGTAGAAAGATTTAAATGTTGGCTTGCTTTTGTGCCTCTTTACGGTTACATACATGTATATATTATCTATATAACTAAAGGATTTGTGTCATAGTAACAACTGAAAACATTGCTTGACTCAACCAGGATATGTTGTACATATTGGTGTTATTTACTTGTACCAAGAGTTGGAAAATGTAGTGAGGCAGCTGTAAAAACTTTGCCCAGCTTTTAGTGTTTGTTTCCCCATAGTCCACTCTTGCATGGTTAGTATACTTTTTAAGAAGTTGCTACAGAAGCTTCCAAAACATAGTTGGTGGTAGGAGCTTTGAAAAAGTCTGTGATGGTATGTGCAGAAAAGTGCAGAAAAGTGATAATGTAAGAACAGACATGTGCAGGCATATATTCAGACTTAGGTTTATCATCTGGAGGAACTGTAAACACTACATTGTTGCAGATCTGAATAAACTAATACCTGAGAGGTAGCAACAATTACTCTGTTACCAGAATGACTTGTAGTTTATTTTATTTTTCATGAATGCCTGTCCCTGAGGTCTGAATAGCAGGATATACAAAAATGTGTGTAACAGTATTTTTATGGTCCTTTGTAAGTATAAAAATATTCTTCCCTTGGGGGTGATTTGGGAACAAGCAGCACCAAGGGCTTTAAATAAAGTGTTCCACATACTACAACAGTCATATCTGTTTTAGCCCTTAGACCTTGCCCTTCCAAGAAAGAGGAAGAGCCTCAGAATATCTTTTTGCTTAAGGACGTTTGCTCTAGGGAACCTCACCTCTCTCTGTTGGCTGGGGTTATTTTTCTTTCAACAGGGCAGTTGATTTTCAAGTAACAGTTTTTCCCTGTTCCTTTTCTGAACACAGGTAGCAAACAAAATATAATAGAACCTAGCTAGCAACAAGACTGTGAAAGCATTCCTTCCCTCAGGCGAGGAACTATTCCTGATTCCTTTGATTCACAGTCATGGTGGTTCTTTCTCCTTTCTGGGTGTACAGGAATGACAAGAGCCAGTGCTTGCAGATGTCCTTCTTTGATCTGATTATTTTTCTATGGTCCCAGAAATTTCCTTGCCACAATCTGAGGTCAAATCAAAATTTTATTGTATTTAGCCATAGGCCTTTACAAAATTTACAAAAGACATAGTAGAATATAAAGGAGATTTGTTAGTAGCATATGTTAAAATAGTTATAAAAGTAATATAACCAGTTTAATCACAAACTACCTACTTCAATGCCACCTTCGATCTATAGAGCATCTCTCAAGCGAATAGAGATGCTCTATAGCAGGGTTTACCAGACGTGCTCCCCGGAAGAGCCACATGTGCTAAATGTCAGAAGTTTGAGAGCCACAAGTGGGTGTTCAGAGGGTGGCAACAGGCAGTGAGTGGCAAGTGGGCTCCTGCAGGCACCCATGGCAGTGAGCAGTGTGCTGCAAAATAAACTCAAAGAGCCACATGTGGCTCCCAAGCCTTGCTTGGGCCACCCTCACTCTATAGGGTACATAAACACAGTTATCTGGTAACAGCAAAAACAGTCTTCTTGGTTTCCAAGTAAGCGTCAGTGGCAGATAAAATTCCAGCTAAGAATTTTTCTCTTGGAGCTCTATATAGTGGACAGGATATCACATAGTGGGGAAAATTCTCCCCTACAGGAAAGCCACAAATACATACACATTGTTCTGTTGGACTGTGAGAATAATGACCTTTCAAAGAGGCTGTTTGTATAGTTTGAAAATGCAAAGCAGTAAAGGACCTTCTGAGCTTATAGTGGGGATATTGACTAAATAGCTAGATCTAGAGTGATCAACACAATCTGAGTTGGTCATCTGAGTTGGTAAAATGTAGCCGGTCTCTTGATGCAAATATTGGTGTTAAGCTTGTTATAATCTTGAATTAATTCTGGCTGATCAAAGAGAACTTTTATGTGAAGTGATTTTATTGTAACTTGTGTTTCAGGTAGCTGATATCAAAAGGGTGAACAACCTCATCACAGACCAGGACTTCTTTGCACTGCGAGCTATTAAAATTCCAGTGAAAAAGTTTAGCCTATTGACTGAGACACACAGTTTTCCCAAAAGCAGGCAAGTTTTGAGAACTGTCTCTTCTTCATTGTCTGCAGAACTCTCAGACACACCACTGGCTGCTGAGCCATTTTCCTCTACTGAGACAGCTGGTAACTTCTTGAAAGAAGTAGATCGTGACATAGAACAAATAGTGAAGTGTAATGCTACAAAGAGAGAGAATCTTAATGAAGTTGTTTCTGCCTTAACAACCCAACAATCAAACTTTGAGCCAGATGGTAACCACATCAAGCGGAAAGATCCTTATTATGGTGCAGACTGGGGAATAGGATGGTGGACAGCAGTTGTAATAATGGTAATGGTGGGTATAATAACACCTGTTTTTTATCTTTTATACTATGAAATTTTAGTTAAAGTGGATGTCAGTCACCATTCTACAGTGGAATATTCATCTGTTACAACACCATCTCAGTCAAAACCACTAGAAAATGGAGTAAATCGTTTTTCATGAAAATCAAGTAAAATTTTTGCATGCTAAAGGTCTGGGCATCCATTCAACATATTCTGTGAAGAACCAACAACAACAGGTCCTGCATGGAGTTGGAAAGTAACTACATGTGATGGCATTTAAAAGGAGGGCATTTGTTATGATTCAACATGTATGAAAGAAGTTGCCCTTCAGTAGAATGGTCAAGTCAGCATGTTGATAAATTAAAGACGTAGTGCATGGATCTGCCACAATAATGGGAGACCAGCAGCTGTGATCCAAGTGAATAGGACAGAATCCAGTTTAAATGAAAGTACTTTGTTAGCATACATTTAAACAAGCTCTTTGTTTTCTGGAAAAAATATTATTTAGTTTGGATGTGTTGTCAGTGTGAAAGTTTAGTTATAAAGAGAAAAAAAAGTTATCTTCCATCATGAGCTAATCCTGGAATTAGAAATAGTTGTTTTTCAGATGGGCTGAAGAACAGTTTGCTGTGTTGGTGATCTAAGAGTCTAGTTGTGCAAAGATATATAGAGTATTATATCATGAAAAAGATCATAGGACTAACTGCACTTTGTATGAAAATGTCCTTTTACAAAAAAACACCTTTGGGAATGGGACAACTTCAAGCAGAGATACAGGGAAAGCGTATGTTTAAGCCTTTCCCCTCTTAATTTTATTTCCCTGTCTTTCATGCCTCCTGTTTTCCATTAATGTTGTTGTGTTCCAAATGCATATTCAGAAGGACAGCTGTGTGTGCACCTGTGCACTCACAATTTGGAACAAAGAAGATGCAGAGTCCTTCCTCCCTCCCCATTTATTTTTTCTTTTAAAAACCAAAAGGCATACAGTCCTGTGGATAACATGCAATTAACACTCTAGCTTATTGGTCAGCTGAACTAAAAATCTTGCCTTTTGAAGACATCTATATCCTTTCACTAAAATTTCCCTTTTAAATAGTTATAACTATAAAACTGATTGTAAAATTGCTAGCCTATAAAATTGCTTATTAAGACCTTAATATCCCAGCTCTGCCTCTGCTTTTGGGGGTAGGGTAGGAGGGTAGTATAACTGTGTTTGAGCCTTGCTACTGAAGATGAGCAACACAAACTTATGGACAAGACAGCAAACTAATCACATTGTTAACTTAGTATTATGTACCAAAATATGATCTTGAGATTTATTAAAGCTCAAGAGCCTGCGCCTTATTTCTATAATATAATAAAGACATTGTATTTTGTGAATGAATAGAACACCCATGAAAGAAAAGGTCTTTCTGAATTATCAGCATCTGTTTCTATTAAAGACAATTAAATATTTTGTGTGTACAAACAGAATTGGCAGTAACAATATGAAACTAAGTAGCCTGTACTGACTTTCCTTCACATGTGCTGCTGCATGTATTGCTCTTTTCCGAAGTATTCTGTTGCAGTCTTAAACACTCACTTACTATGTGATGAGCCTTTACTTTGGAAAGGTTACAAAAACCTTACAAAGTTACAGAAAAATTGAGAATTTCACTGTGAATTCTATGGAAAGCTAATAACACCTTGAAACACCCAGCAGTTCAGTCATAAGTATAAGCAAGTAAACCCCATTTATTTTAATGCTACTACAACTTGCATAAGTTTGTTTAGGACTGCAAAACTGAGTGTTAGGAAGTTTATTCAAAATGGAGAAAAAAATAGGATCAGGATATCAGAGTTGTAATAGGATATGTTGATCAGTCAGCCAGCTCTTAATTTGTGTATTCAATCATATTTGTTTATTTTAAAGAACATTGCCACAAATGTTCTTTACATAGTAAAATATTTTATAATGTCTGAAATTTATAAAATGTTTTTGGGTAAAATATCTTTTCTGGAATTAAAATGCTAAAAGAAAAGTACAAATAAAATATATATTTTTAATTCAGCTTAGAGTGATGAATTAACAGTCTAAATTCCACAGTGCTTAGTCTATTAATATTTGTTAATGTGCTTTATGTGTATTCTGTACTTTCTAAAGGAGAGGAATCCTAAGACTATTTCAGGTATACCAAAGTGTTTAGATATGTGTGTTTTAAGAGAAGCTCTCCTAAAAACCTCAAATGACTTTTGAAATCCTTCTATGTTGCAAGAGTGGATTGTCCTGTAATAGCCTTTTTGAGTAAGACCTTTCCAAGTCTAAAATGAGATGTACAGAACTAATTGGCTGGTTCTTTGGATTCTATCTTCAACTGTATTGTCAGTGACTGGCTATAAATTTGCCAAAGAGAACTAGCCATTACTATTTGCAAAAGTACAATTCAGAAGGCAGTTTATCTTAAATAAAAAACATTCAAGCATTGTTAATTGAGTTTTTAAAATCAGTAATGAGAGGAATTTTCGAATCATGGTGTCATCGCTTGCTAGTGCTCCCCTCCGTATAATTTCCTGTTCACTCATCATACATAGCTTCATGATGCCTACGTTTTAGCTGTAAAGTAAATCTTAGGATCTATTTGAGCTGTTCTGATCAACTGGGACATTTCCAATTAAGGTTACACATTATGGCCATTCCTCAATTGCACAATTTTACAAGGATTCGGACTATGGAAGCTAGTTGTAATCTTTCCAGGTTTTCCATCACTTCTGTTTTAATAACACAAAAGACATGTGGGAAAGACCAACATAGTAGTACAATCCCAAGAACTGAAAAAGAGTTATGCTGGATCAGACCAAAGGCCTATCTAATTCAGCACTCCATTTGTACGATGGCCAAACTGCTCCTTGTGGGAAGGCCATAAATAGGAAATGAGGGCAGCACCACCTCAAGCTCATGTTCTTCTGCAAATAGTATCCAGATTTACTGCTTCCGATATTGGAGGTAATATACAGCCATCATGACTTGTAGCCATTGATAGCTAATGCTTCATATATATGTCTAACCTTTTAAAACCATCCAAATTGGAGGCTATCACTTCTTGTGGTAGTAGATTACAGTTTTAACTATGTACTTGGAGAAATACTTCCAGTTACCTGCTTTGAATCTTCCTGGGGTGACCCCAGGTCCAAATAGAAGTTTCTCTCTCTATCCACTGTTGTTGCATAACCTCTTTTAAAGGCCAAGTCATTGCAAGTGTCGCTGCCTTTCCTCATAGAGATGTTCCAGCATCTTTATCATTTTGCTTGCTCTCTTTCAGCTGCAGTGACTTTTTGGGCTGTGGCAACCACAACTGAGCATATTTTTAACATGGTCCCACCAGAGCTAAGAATACACATAGAAGTTACATTTTCCAGAGTGCCTACATCAAAGGTAGACATTTTCATTGAATGTATCCAATACAAGCACAACCTCTTTTGGTCATTCACCACCAGCTTGGTAGCCCAACAAGATACATAAAATTTTGTCCTAACTTGGAAGTGCTTCACACTTGTTCACATTGAATGAACATTCTCTCTGTACGGAGAGAGTCCTCTGGAGCTTTTTGCAATTTTTTTTAATGACCTCCTAATTTCAGGTCATTAAAGTCAAAATGTATTTGTGAGATCCTACTGTTTACATTCTTCTTTTGTAAGCATTAACCATTTATTTGTACTCTTGCCAGATGTGGATGGAAAAATACACAATGAAGGCAGTTTGGGAATAGCTAGTCATGTTTACTTTGAAGTAAGCTACTTTTCTTACCCTGTGTGACAAGTCCTTATTTTACAAACAGAAATGTTTGCAATCTGCTGATGTGAAAACTCAAGTGTACGCACAGCATGGTGACAAAATGGAACTGAGCACCACACACAATTTCAGCAGATGTGTGGCAATCATGAGAAACCGGGGGAAAGTGAGGAAGCATCACAGCCTAGTTGGCTACGTTGTATACAACTATGTTGTAGCCATTGGGTGGATGAAACTCAGTAGAAATGAGCACACTGAAAATAGCATTATTATAATCCCTGAAATGGCCAGTCACAATTGTGCTTTTAGCTTGCGGCAAAGTAATGTTGGTTATCTTAAGGCTTCTATCTGGTAGCATCCATATCTTCAAATAAAAATTAAAAACAGACATTACACTGATAACTCAAGAACATTGAGAGAGAGTTTACCATACTGTATATGCTTTCCTAATGGTTTATCGCTGGGAGTTATTTCTACATTAAACTCAAGTCTAGAGGACAAGATCATTTTACTTTTGGTAGAGAAAGTGTTTACTTAAAGCAGGGGTCGGCAACCTTAAACACTGAAAGAGCCATGTGGATCTGTTTCTCACAGAAAAGAAAACACCAGGAGCCACAAAACCTTTTTGACATCTAAATAGAAGATAACACTGCAGATACCATTTTTACCTTTATGTTTACATAAACTATAGTGTGTTGCATTTATGAAATCAATGAACTGCTACAGAGAAAACAAATTTTTATTTGTGCAACAAAAACATTTTGAACTCTGAAAAAAGATGCTGGGTTGAAGGTTACTTTCAAATAAAATATTGAATGTCTATTTGAGTCCTCATATTTATGAAATAAAAAGCCGAACTTAAATTATGATTTTTGCTCTGATCAACCTTCTGCGTAAGTTCATAAATGGCTTTTTTTCTCTCATCTCCATCCAGATATTTTTCAGCAAAGGCTGTGTGTTTAACTGGAAATGTCTTGCAACATTCAACTTTTTGTTGTTTGCCAATTTCTCACCACATATTAAGCATACTGGTAAACCAGTCTCATCAGCAGTGAAAGCAAATGAATCTGCCCATGTACCATTAAACGTTCTGTTTTCTTCTGAAAATTTTCTTTTCTTGGATTTATCCATGGTTGGCCTACCGAGGGTTGAAAAGCTCAATAAATCGCGTGCAGGCAGGTGTCGCACATTGGTGGTTGTGACGCATATTTTGAGTGACAGGGAGCCGCAGCAGAGGGATGAAAGAGCCACATGCGACTCTGGAGCCACGGGTTGCTGACCCCTGACTTAAAGTGTTCCAGTACAAAGACACTGTACAATTCTTTTCCAGAGACATGGTCAGACTGCAAAATCAAAAAGATCTTGGGAGGACACAGTCCATGGATGGAGAGTCAGCTGTTGTAACTTACTTTTATTGTAAGATTTTGACAAAAGAAAAGGCGAATAAAAGACAATATGGCTACATATTTTCCAATAAATGTATTTCAGTGCATATATCCATTTCACTTTCATATATATGAAAATAAAACTTTCCAGATCTCTACATAATCTTCAACAAAAGCAGACCAGATATCTAAATAAGTATCCATCTGTAGCTGGCATCTATATACCATCCATTCAAATGCTGAAAACACGGTAAGGTCTTTAGTCCATTACATTATAGGAGATAAGCGCGTATTGTTTCAATGTTGTAATCAGTCTTGTACTGTCAGAAGGGTGTAGAGAACTGTGTGCTGATTAGGCTTAACTACCAGTAAGCAGCTATATTATTTAAAAGAGCATATACAGCAGTAGATATTAAGGAGTCTTTTAATACAAAATGTAGCCATGTAGTTACCTCTTTCCAAAGAAAGGGCAACTACTAGGCATTGCCAAAATAGACACTCAGAAGAAGCATTAGCTGCATTATACCTCTGACAATTTGCTGACTTAGAGAAAACACTTAGTAAAGAGAAAATGCAATATCCAACAAATATGAAATAAGTTTTTGCTGAATTAGATGCAACCTGAGATTCATAGCCGCATCAATTACAGATGCCAAGGCCACTGATTACACAATGTGAAACAACCTAGTTCATTATTCCATTCCTGCTTAAGAGTTTGTATATTCTATTTATTTCCTAATAATAAATATTTATAGACATGGATTGTAGGTCTATTTGTCTGATAGGGTTCATAAATGGTTCCACCAGTGAGAGAGAAGCTGAAGCTGTAAAAGCAAGAGTGTCAAACCTAGGTAATAAAATGGTTGCAAGTATTGCTGCTCAGTCATAGCTGGCAAAATATACTCAACCTACAAACCAGAGAATGACAAAACTCACTGGCATACTGACAGTTGATCCAAGGTAGCAATCGCTTTATCCATCCACGTCTGGCACAAAATCATTTGCTTATCAATTTTGAAAGCTGGTGGCCCTGACTGTGTCAATTTAGCATGAGAAAATAGAATAAAACTGAACTGATGTAACTATGTGCCACACACCTTCAACAACTGTAACTGCAAAGGGAAGCCCATCTTTTCTAAAATACCTAGAATCTAATACCATTGATTTACAGAAATGGTCCAGACAAAAAATTCCAAAACTGACCAAGGCAGAAAATTTAAATGGAAAAGATCACAGTTCAGTACCAGTAAACAAATAAGCCCAATGGTATAATGAGAGATTCAGGAATCCAAACCCACTTCTTAAATTGAAATTGCATCCTTTTTAAAGATTAATACAACAGAAAGGAATCTTCTCCAAATTCACATCCAAGCATTGATTTTTTTAAAAAATATTTGCCAGTATGGAAAAAGGAATGCCATACATACGATAAACAATCTGAGATATAGTACTCATCTTGAGTGTATTCCCTTACCCCATAAATTCAGCTTTAAAGTTGTCCCTTATCTAAATCCTGAGAGATTTCAATCAATTTATTCATATTAAGCGTGATCATTTCAGATATGTCTCTGGAAATAAGGACTGTCGCATAGGTAATAATATCCAGGCACTACTGGAATTGCTAATCCACTCATATATGAGATATAGTAACAATTCAGATTTTGATCAATTAACTGAAGAGCTATTCAAACTGCCAAAAGTTTTAATCAATGGCATTAATCAAGGCCACTATAAATGAAAGTCAGAACAGATAACCTGAATGCTGAGATGAACAATTAAAGATCATCAGGGCAAAGAATAATGTTACATTTTAAGCTCTCATGCACCAAGCTGTGAATGCTACTATTCTGTTTAATGATACAGGCCAAGTTCTAAACAGGAATCAAACATTAAAGGAGAAAGTGAACTTTTCTATCTGGCACCTTTCCTTAGTGAAAAGAAAGCACCAAAAAATTCTAAAAACTTCAGGGCTACACATGATTACTACTATTTTAAGCCTGCTCAGAAGAAAGCAGGGAAGGGCTTCTGAATGTCTACTCAGAAGAAAGCAAGACTGAATAACTTAGTAGAGCATTCAAAGAGTATTTTAAATACCAGGCCTCCTCTCTCACAAGGAACCAAACTCCTCATAAAAAGGAGTTTATGGTTGATAAAAGCTTTAAAAATAAATAAATCTCCAGTCTGCAAAATTCATGCCTTGGCTCTGCACAACAGGTCTCTGGCCATCAGAATGTACCACTCAAAATCTTTGCAAGAGCTGGATTATTTGCAAGTAATTGTTTTTAAATAGCCTGATTCAAAGATATGATTGTATGAACTGATGAAATTTAGAATAGGTTCAAAATGTTTTATACCATTCAAATGGAAAACAGGTGATTTCTCTCTCATCATTTGGAGAACTGGGGGCACTTGTTATTTTTAAAACAATATTTCTAGAAGCTCCTTATAACCCTTTAAGCAAAAGGTGAAGTGTTGGTTTTGAGTTAAAATCCTTTGGGCTTTATCTGTTTCACTGAGGTCTCAGAATCACCAAGTGCAAGCCAGGACCATTAAATGCAAAAGGGGCTACACCTTCTAGATCATGGGTCCTCAAACTCACCAGCCCGCACCTCCAGGAACACCCACCTCACTGGCCTACGACGGTCACTGCAGCCTTTCAACTGACCCCCTATTCAAAAAATTTGAGGACCCCTGTTCTAGATGGCATCTAGGCTGCTGCATCATGACTCCTCCATTTCCACATAGACTTGGTAAGTGTTGGGCTGGAAAGTTCCCCAAAGCATTATAAGACTCATTCTTGGACAGAACTGCTGCAAGTAGAGTTCAGATCTAAAGTCTGGTAACTCAACAGACAATTCAGTTTACTAGGCTCCAGTTTTAAACAGTGTTTGACCAAAACTGTTTATCGGCCAAGATCTGAGGACAAACAATGAAAAATGAAATACAAATTTTAAAAGCACAACAGTTCTTGACAAAGAAGCTGCTGATTTGGAACACTTCACATGACTCCTCCCAGGGTTTTTCTCCTGCTACAGCCTTCCTCGAAAAAATCCCCCCGTAGCAATTTAACTTGGAAATAGTTCCAGACAGGCTCTGCTGCAATGTTTTTTTCCAAAGTCTAATTGATATGCAAGGGATGGGGCAGACTTAAGCCCATTGGGGAGGCTTGGAGGCTGCTCAGCTCTATCATAGCCTTCATCAGATTTTCAGTAAATGCTTTATCTTATGAAGGGTAAATTGTAAACATTACAGCAACCATTTCTCTCCAAAAGCTAATTCCCTAAGCAATGCAGAGTAATTTGGTTAGGCCTATGTTCCATCGAGGCGCACTTAACACTGCTCACTTAACACTGCTGTAAATTCATTCAAGGAAGGAAAAGCGTGGTACAGAGGGAACATCTGAGCTCCTCCATAAGCCGCCACTATAATTTTCTATTCCATCAATAAAGGCTGAACTCTCAAGACATTTTGAATCTGAGATTATCTTATACTCAAGTAACAGCAAGATGAGGCTGAATCATCTTTGTTAATCTACTCAGATGATACTTGGTCATAATTTGAGGTAACAGAAGTGTGCACTCTTCAGCTTTTATTTTCTGAACCATGAAATGATGATAATTTCAGTAAGTTGCTTCATCCATGTTATCATCACTGTCAGCTCCGTAGTCATCTCCATCTTCAAAATACGAAGCAATGTAGTCATTTTCCTAAAGGAAAATGTTTTAGTTCAGAGTACTGTAAATTGCTATTGAGAAAGACACATGAGCACATAAACAGAAACACACAGTCTGCAGTGCCTTGCAGAGGTATTCACCTCCCTTTGGCTTTTCCTCCCTTTGTGCTACAACCAGGAAATGAAATGGACACTGTTACTACTTGATGTACATACATCATACTTGATGTTTGAAGGTGCCCAGTATTTTTATTGTGGCACAAAAGCAAGCAGAAAACAAGCTGGCACTTCTGGCAGACCCTGTACGTAAGTGGCAATCCAACTGCAAGAAAGTAAGTAGTCAAATTCATATTGATCCATACATACCCATGGGAAATCTATATAAAGCCTACTTTCCCAATGAAGAATCAGCAGTGGTCGTGGAAGACTGTACTTAATATACACTGCCCTCTTCCAAGTGTGTCATGCGCTAGGTTACTTCCCTTTGCACATTCAAAGCCACAGAGCTTTCTTGCAAAATGTTCTTTATTGAGCATTTCCAGGAGCACAAACACCAGAATGAACCTCCAAAAATGCACAAAGCAATTCACTGAACCCAATAGTATTTAGTATTTAGTAAATTTAGTAAATTTTAGTATTTAGTAAATTCTAGTATTTACTTCTAGAAACTCTCCTTATGAGTATGTTTGGGGCCCAGTTTTTCAGGAAGGGTCTTTAGGAAATGAGCAGCTGATGTTATGGGGTCAAGTCAATAACCGCTTTGTTTGTCTCTGAGAAATCCCCCTGTTCCAAGTCTCCCCTTGATACCGGTTCATCCTGTATATTCTCAGAGGCTGTCTGAGCACCTAGGAGGGTCTGGCCTTGAGATAAGCACCTCTGCTTCTCTCATCTCAATGTCTGGAACAGGCCCGCATTCTGAGACGACTTCCTCCTGCTGCTGAGTCCCAGTCAGGTGGCCTTAGGAATGCACGCTAAGAGCAACTGTCTTTCTCACTCTCAACCAAGTTTGAGGTGAAAGGTAGGGGACATTTTTGTAATTGCTGCCTTGCATTTAAATAGTGATTAGAAACATCAGTCTTACACATGCAATGGCACTTCCCCATCTCGCTTTCCCACTGCGGCCCTCTCCCCTTTTTCTCTGGACTACTGTCCAACCTTCCAGAGAAAATTCTGAATGTACATGAGAGGAAGTTGTCCTTCTTTTGCATTCTGCAGGAAGTCTATGTCCATAATTAAGGAGTTACTATTTTATTTTTCTCCTGGTGGGTAAATTTAATGGAGAAAAGGCAAGATACTAATTTCATTCCTGTACCTCTGTGGCATCTCAACATATAACAATGCTACATTTTTCAACCTGGGGCAAATACATATCTTTGCATTTGAAAAGCAATGTTTTAAGTAGGGTATCACATGTTCTTTTGGTTAACTATTTTGTTAACTAAAATAGTTGAAGAAACCCTCTGATTGAGAAACCCTCAATCAGCACTATGTGTTTAAATGTTAAGAATAGTTTCTCCAAAAACATGGATGCAAACTAAATATAAAAAACTGTGCTATTAACTATTACTGACTAAAAGATTCTGTGCTCTATTAAAACTACCATTCTCCAGTAACATTTTGTAACTTCTAAGAGATCTAAGAAAGGTTCTTCATCATTAATGTCAACACAACTCTAGCATTTTTTGGTTAGACATCACCCCTTCCTTAATCCAAAATATACTTCCCATCATAGTCACTTGCACTGAGTTCAAAGCAATTTGAACTCAGGGCTACAACCATGCAGCATTTTCAAACATGACACTTTTAAATATGACACACTTCAAGCACTTTTAACCTGTACTGTGTCACTTCTGAATATTGTCAATGCAATATAAAATATAAAAAGTGAAAAGGCACATTTTAAAAATCAACCTTTTACTGGTTTATAGGGTTCTACATTTGATTTACACAACCTGAAGGAATGTTTGCAGAAACACCTAGCATACACTGCATTTACTCTACTTGTCCCAACCATGTATGATAGCAGTTGAGGTTATTACTACTTGCCCTAACATGTCTCAAAAATATTCTGTAAGAAGACAATACCTCTTCATGTTCCTCTTCATTATATTCTTCTGCCTCATCTCCTTCTTCTTCTTCCTCTTTATCCTTGCTAGTTTCTTTTCCCTTTTCCTCCTCATCTGAGTTTTCCCCATCTCCTTTCTTTTCCAGCTCCTTGAAAAATTAGCAAAATATTGCCACATCATTTGAACTTCCAACTGAGACCTTCCTTGTGGTTTTGCTCTAGAAATGAAGTTGGGTGGGGAATGCTGAAAGCTGCACCACTTTTTTCTGCCTAAAGAGGCACAGAATTGCACCCAAAGAAATTTGTTGTAGGCTGCCAGGTACTATCCTTAAACAGGGCTGACATTTCATTTGATACGACCATATAAAATAAAATGCCAGTGGTTTTCCTATTAGGAAATGATTTGTGATATCACTTCTCAACATCCCTTAGTAACAGGTCACCAACCTTGTGGCCCTACGCTGCACTGATTCTAACCTGGCTATAACCTTTCTGTAATGAGGGGCCCAAAACTGAGCACAATACTCCAGTTGTGGGCATACCAGAGTTGTATAGAGTGGTAGTAATACCACTTTCCCTTTTTCCATGTCATTTATGAAAAGATTAAACAGGATCGGCCCTAGGACAGAGCCCTGGGGGAACCCACTTGTCACTGGCCGCCATCCCGACGATTTCCCACTAATGGTTACCCTTTGCTTTCAGTCAGTCAACCATGCCCTAATCCACCGAACAGTGCTTTTGTGTATCCCAAAATTCTTCAGTTTCTCCACCAGGATATCATGGGGCACTTTGTCAAAGGCCTTGCTGAAATCCAGGTAAACCACATCCACTGCATCCCCTCCATCTAGCCACCTCAAAACCTTGTCATAGAATTCCACAAGGTTTGTCTGGCAGGACCTGTTTTTGCGGAAGCCATGTTGTGTGGCTGCCAGCCTCCCTTCCCTATCTGGCATGGCTAGATCTCTCTCTATTATGAGCCTTTCCATTGTTTTTCCTACAATGGACATAAGGCTAACAGGTCTGTAATTCCCCATGTCCCTTCTACTTCCCTTTTTGAAAACTGGGACCACTGATGCCACCCTCCAGTCCTCTGGAACGTCACCCGTTCTCCATGAGGCCTCATAAATGGAGGCCGGCGGGTGTGAGAGAACCCCTGCCAACTCTCTAAGTACTCTCGGGTGTAACCCGTCAGGGCCTGGCGCCTTTGTAATGTCCAATGCCCTGAGGAGCCCCTCGACTTCTAGGGGGGTGACTCTAATCTGTGCAGTGAAAGATGCTGCTGATCATTATTACTACATTGCGTTTATGTCCCACTATTTTTTCTCAAGCTTGCTTACATGGTTGTTCTCTTCTCCATTTTATCTGCACCACAAATATGTTACAGGTAGGTTAGGCAAGAGTGAGTGTGTGAAGAGTGAGTGTCAAAACTTAGCAGAATTCATCCTTCTAGTTTTTGTAGACACCCTTTTGTGTTTGGCCCTGTTCATCACAAACAGATGCTGCTGCATGTGATGCAAGAGTGGGGCACTGCTTCCGCAACAGCTGTATGAGGCTTAATTCCCTGCGAGCGCCACACAAATGCTGACTGTGCTCACCAGGGACTTGGACTCATGGCTGCATCAAAGCTGACTGGAATCTGGGGAGCTGAGTGCAGGGAATACAACAAATTCCCTCCCCGCAAATGGATTCCTCACACATCTCTATCAGTTACTGGCCCAAAGTAACCTGGTGAACTTCAGGGCCAAATCAACAATGAAATCCAGATCTCAAGTCCTGGGGCAACACTCTATAACTACCACACCACACTGTCACTTCCACACTATCCTCGTTCTTTTCTTTCCCTCTTTCCCCCAAGTGGCTTTTCTTCATCTCTTTTCTTTTCTTTCCCAACTACTGTTTAAGATGAACAGTACATTGCCACATCAACTGATCTCCTGCCTTGTAGTCCCCCTACATCCAGAAGGCCACACATGCTTCACCTCTGGTTTAACAATACCACCCAGATGCACAGTATTTGTTCATGTTTGCTGGTCAAGGACCAAATAATTATTGTATTGTATTGTTCATGCCATTTTGATAACTATTCTGCCATGTACCCTAACATAACCTTCAAGAAAAGTACCAAACAAGCCAAACAGCATCTTTCAGCTAAGTGAAAGCACCCTGAATCACTACATATATCCCTCAAATCCTTCTGTCATTCCCCCAACCCAGCCACCACTTCTTTTAAACCTCTGCTGACAATTCCCAACAAAGAGCACAGCTGAAATGAAAGATAAATAGGAGGAAATGCACTGTATAGAGCAGGCCTTACCTCTATCTTTTTCAGTATGTCCACATTAGTTTTGGATGTTGCAGTTTTTGCCTTATTTGGTTTTCCACCTGCCAAAGCAAGAACTTCTTACCCTGTACTCTCCAGAATCCAGGCAAAGATAGTATGTTCTAAGTGCATTAGCTGGGTTCATGCGACATGACAAGCAACCCTGCATCCCTTTCATACTTTGTGGGGGAGGCGTGTTACCATGATCTACCTGACAGATGATCAGGTGGTTTCTACATTATTGTGGTTTTCATTCTCCCTGCTTAGTACTCTTGCTGATGGCATCTGTTCCATCAAGCCACTGCACCTGAAATTCAATCTGAAGGTGCATTGCTCCCTGCCTGTATCACTTGCCTCTTCCTCAGGCTTGATGACTGGAGCAGATTCTGCAGTTGACACTCTTTCCAGTAACTGCATACAAGGACCATGGAAATCACAATCATTGGTTTGTACAATATGACAGGCTATGGTGTTGCAGAGACACCATAGAACAATCCATTGTTTCTTTTTGAGGTTTCTAAGGCTAAATTCATCATGATGAAATATCATCTCTGAGTTCAGACAACATGTAAGACCAACAATGGTAAACAACAACAACAATAATCATGGCCTATTGTGTTGTCTGAACCCAGCCATTATGTAAGCAACAGAATATCTTATGTGGAAGCCAGTGAAGCAGGAAGAGTTTGGCATACTAATAACCAAACCATTATCTGGAATACTCATGGGAAAAACCTGTATCTGCTTTTGTTCTAGCAGATTCATTGAATAAAACCTAGAAATGATGCATGTGTTTTAATAATGTAACATATTTAAAAGCAAAATAGAACAAAATGCTATAAAAGCTTACAGTTCTTTTTAGTTGGTTGGTTTTTCCTCAAGGTAATAATAAATATATTATTTCAGAATTACTGATCAATTACACAATGATTTCCAAACTTTTAAAATGCTAGAATTTAAAAGGAACCTTAAAAGCAATTTAGCTTTTAAAATGTTCCTCTTTTCACTTCTATTCAAAATTTTATCATCCTGTTTGAAAACATTCAAATAAATGAACAATTAAAAAACCCTAGAAGAGCAAACCCATGACAAAACATCCTGAATCTCAATATACAGGTATTAAATGCTGCTTAATATGGACATTACCTTTTTTAATCCTTTTCTTTGGTTTGAGCTCCTTTGGTAATCTTCTCCAGTCTTGCAAAAATACATTAAATTTTTATTTTTTTGATAGAAATACTTTTAATGAAACTATATCCAAAGGCATTATGGTCAGTGTATTCTTCAAACAGCCCTGAGCAAACAATCTAAGCACACAAAAAGTCTTGCTGAAGGCAATGGACCCTAAAGCAGAATCATTCAGTTAAGATGGGAGGCCCACCCACATCTGCTGTCAGTGATGGCTGCAGGAATGCCAGAATTGGCCATCATATTTCCTTACAGTACTAATTATGGCTATGTACACACGGTATGATGATTTGTGCGCTGGCATGATTCTGAGCAGCCTCTTGTAAGGCAATAAGGAGAGAGTGACACAGACTTGTTTGGGCATCATACAAGATGTTGATTATGACCTAAATCATTTAGATTTTAGAATCACACCCATTATGACTTTGAGGAGAGAGTCAACAAATCACAGACCAGAATCACAATTCCCCAGCTTTTCAAAAAAAGTGTGACCCGCTGGACTTCCAAGAATTTCTTTCTCTGGAAAGATGTGACATCTGGGACTGAATTTAGCAGCTCTGAATAAGTTTGTCTGGTTGGGGATCTTATCCATAAAGATAATTTTATAAAAGTATCATCAGTAACTGTATAAGTGATTGACCTGAATTAAGTTAGGCAAATGTATATCTACTCAACAACATTTTAAATGGTGCTCAAAGGGAGAACTACCTAATACTGCCCCCCACCCCAATGAGCTTTACATCTAAATAGAAAAAGAAAAAAAAAAGAACTCAGCATTTTGCAGAGGACCTGGAATTAACTTATCTTACCTGGAGTCCATTCTTGCTTATCACCATTTCTCTGCAAGTACTTTTTGCTGTACCTTTCAACAGGTACAAAACCTGGAGACAAAATGTAGAATTGTTGGATTCACTGACCATAGATTCAAGCAAAGCCAATTATGAATCAAAAGCTTCATTTAAGCATGATGCAAAAAGTTTATCAGAAGGATAAACTTCATTTTATTGATGGCAAATGCTTGTGCATTTGATACAAGGCTTTTTGGCAAAGCAATTATTTTATGCAAGTGATCACATCAGTGTTTTTTTCTTTTCTAGATTATGAACAGGTAACAAACAGAATAAGGAGGTTCAAAAGTGTAAAGTAGAAGGCAAAACAGTAAATTTTCCTACACGTTCTCTTATATCAAGCATTCACTTTTTTTCTCCACAGGTTGCTCACTATGGAGGGTGATTTCCCACACTAACAAAAGGAAGGTGGCGTACCTTGGAAAAGTTACCAGATTGAGTGCATCCACCTCCTATACCTCTTGGACAAAGGAGGATGTGTGCAGAACCTCCCACACTCACATAGTATACGCATAGCAAAAGCATCCCAAATGCAAAAGTAGGGGTGTTCTCAGCAGAACCTGTACTGCAGTTGAAAGGTTGCCATCCCAGAACTCTAGCTGACTGGGAAATGGAGAGACTCAAACCCTGGAAGGTAAGATTAACTGTGAATTGCAGATTATCCTGCAATTGCAAGGAAGATGGTTGTTCTTTGCTCCAGAGATTTTTTGAGAAAGTATGTGTTATACACTCCTCTCTTCCTCAAGCAGAGGGAAGACCTTGAGAGGTGTTGCAGGGTTTGTTTGCTTTGGACTTGCTTTGGGGTCCAGTAATATTTTTGTAACAAAAGCAAATGATACAAGCAAGCAGAGTGAATAGATTGCGGTAGCAGGCAGCCTAACAGTTAGTCCTGCACCGATTCTCCAAGAAAGAAAATGCACTCAAGTCCTTTGTATTTAGAATTGATGCTCACATTCAAACTACCTTCTTCGCTTGAAGAGGATGAGGATGGGGTTACACTGAACCATCTAAGTAAACTGCTCCTTTGGGATACCTTGTCCAGTTACTAGCTCCCATTATCAACTGATCCTCCCTGTTAATAAATGGTCACCTCAACTAAGGGGTCAAAAAGCGTATCAACTTTTATAAATAAAGAACCTCCAATTTTAATCCAAATGTTTTCTGTTGTGCTAAATATGCTTTCCTATAACTATAATGAAATGCTTAGAAAACAGAAAGCAAACAATGAATTAATCATCACTTTCATATTGCTACATTTATAATCTCCTTCCACAAATCTGAATTTAAAGGGTAAACATTGTAACTTCTAGGCCCATCAAAGAACCAAGTTTTTAAGTAACCGATTATTGTGCCTGTACAACATAGTACTTAAATCATTGTATAATGGCAAAATAATTCATGTGTCATTCATAGAATAAAATGATATGCCAAACTAACCTTGATTGTCCTCATTTTTGGACATAAAATAAGGTGTCTTTCTCATGGCATTTCTAAGTTCTTGTTTTAAAGCCAAACAATAATCTTCACCCTCTCCTGTTTTCAGTGGTATTGGTTTGAAATCTGTTGTCTATGAAAATCAGACACATAAACTGGGTTAAATACATTGGAGTAAATTCAATTTACAATTAATGACACAGTGGAAAAGAAAAAGGCAAAATTCCATCCTGCCCTCCCTTTCACATAAGAACTAGAGCAAGCCCACTTTTAGCACAATCTCCTCCACAGTGGTGCCCTTCGGATATTTTGGACTACCATTCCCATCAATCCCAATTAACATGGCCAATGGTTAGGAATTACGGGGCTATGGTTCAAGACATCTACAGGACACAACCCTGGGAAAGTTTTCTACAGAGCAAGTGGGAAAGCTAATTACTGGGAATTTGTATTACTACTGTCCAACAGCCAGCTCTTTTGCCTAGTCCGAAGGTAGGAACAGAAGATCCGCTCTCAATATAATAAGATAGCTGCCAAGGGTATAGTGACTTAATTCCGAAGGTTTATATGAAAAAGGAGTATGAAAAGAGTATTTAAAAACATAGCCTTAAACAGTAAATGGGATCTAAAACTAACAACAATTTGACTACTGATTCCCCCCGCATAACCATGTAGCTTATGAGGGAGGCTAGAAATCCAGTAAATAAGTAACATCCAATTCTGCAAAAGGGACAGTCACTTTGCAAAAGGTAGACAATTTCACACAGAACTTACAACACCTTAGTATTATCTAAGATCCTAATGGTTATAAAATTAACCATTTAAGAGAAGGCGTCTTTGTCTACTCAAACTTTGCTCAAAATGACCTGGGATAGAATTACTTTGAAATTAACTACATCGGATTAAACCTAACAGCACACAAGTAGAGTTTGACTTGTGCAACAAAAGTTTCCCTTGCTCTGTTACTCACACCTACCAAAAATGGTCCAGACAGCCTTTCCACTGTCTAGAACAGATTTTGGGTTGTGTTGGATGCACCAGGAGTTGATCTATCAGTGGTTTCCATTCTGCTTACAGATGGCCAGCACTGACTACATCATATTGGCCACATCTGCACATGAGAAGCCATGGTGATTTCTTACCCCTTGTCATGAGCAGGTCTCTCCCTCCCTCTTTTCTCTCCAGCAGATACTTTTATTAGAGCTTAACAGGTTATAAAACAGTTTAATTCAAAGTGTGGGAGAAGTATCTGGCCATGTTAAGGGTTGAATCAAAACTGAAGCATCCCTTCCCTCCTTTTCAGTAAAGCTTCTGACTCTACTCTCAGGACAGCTCCTGCTGCTTGAGGGTAAGGCAGCAGGAACATTGGACAATTCATAACTGGTCCACTTATTTTGCCTGCTGTCTCCTGACAGGTCAAGGAACTCCCTCCCAATCTGCTCCTCCGCCAGTTCTGAACGTCCTTTACCAAGGCAGGTTAGTTCTCATTTTGCCTGAGAATCTTCACTAGATAACCTCAAATCACCAAGTCATCTGGCCAACTCTGCTCTTCCCTCTCAGAAATGGGCAAATCCATCTGAACAGTTTGCATGGTGCAAGAGTTGCCCCCTCCCCTCATATCCTTGTCATGTCATTTCTGGTTTCCTGAAACCATGGAGATAATCAATGGTATGTTCTAAAGTTTCCATGCTTCACCACAGCTTCTCTAGTTGTCCCCATCTGGGTTTTCCTTTTTACCACTGTTGATATGGAAATACCATAGAGTCCCATGAAAGGAGTGGCCACAGGAGCTCTCTACTACCCTCAGTTCCCTAGCAACATATGCCACCACTCACATTATTCCTACTGGCTGTTGTGACCATCTCCATTTTCTTTAGAAACAGAGAGAAAGCAGGTAAATGCATGAAGGAAGAAGGGGTGAATTATGGCAAAAATATATATTATGATTTAATAAAAATTCCTTTGGGGGCTGGAATGACTAGGAAACATTGCTAAGATGGAGGTATGCTTGGGAGGTGGAAGAGAGAGAACCCGCTTTGAAACCTCAGTGGACCAGTTCAGATGAAGCTGTTGAGGTCCGTAAGGAACAGCCAAGTAAGAAAGGAGATTTTGCTCCTGGGGCTGCTGAGAAGCATGGTGAGAGCAAGAGCACAGGGACTGCGTTGCCCTGGGACCCACATGCTATCTGACTGGTAGGTTCAGGCAAAAATCTGCACACTATAGAAGCTGCACAAGTTGTTTGCTGTGACATTTGAAAGGAACTATAAACTTTGTAAGGTAATGTAGTAGTACAGAGATGAATTCTTTCTGTTGTATGCAGGCTGTATCTCATAATTCTCTCTTTCCTATGCAGGTTATATCTCTGTGGAAGCTGACTGTGAAAGAGATTTCCTCCTGAGCTGCAAACTTGTTAAGAAGCCTAGTCTTTCTTTTCCTTCCAGGCTCATACACAAAGAATGGTTCTGGGGTCCAACCACCAGTTTTCTGACAGTCTGCATACCCCTGCTGAATAAACAATGGAACTCAGATCAGGGCAATGATATGGAGAGAAGAAGCAATCCTGCTCCCAACACAAAGGTATTAGCAACTTGATTGTAACTGTGCTTAGAAAGTAAAATATATTGCTTTAAAGAATACGAAAGTATGATTTGGACTGCTGTGTTGCAGCAGCACAAAGACACACATTTATTTGGAAGAAAGATTCACTACCAAATAAATACAAACTGGATCAGAGCCATAGTTTGCTACTCCTTTAATTGCAAATTAAATTTTACATTTTAGGTCTCTGTTTTTAGAAATTCTCCTCTTCCTTTCTCTCTGTATACATGTAAATCAGTAGAAGGTGTTTCTTGAGCAGTGACAGGTGCACCCAGAGGCTAAAGCACAGAAAGAGCTATGACACATTTCATCATTGTCAAAGCACAGCAGCGAAGACCTTGCTCTTTTTTTAATAGCAGAAGCCCAACGGCAAGCTGGTTGAGTGAAATGAGTGAAAAAATGAAACAATTAGGGAAGTAAATCCTCCAGCATCAAATATTTATTTATTTATTTTATTGCATTTATATACCACCCCAATAGCCCAGAGGGCTCTCTGGGTGGTTCTGTTGTTGTTGTTAGTCGCGAAGTTGTGTCCGACCCATTGCGACCCAATGGACAACATTCCTCCAGGCCTTCCTGTCCTCCACCATCCAAACATTAAAACCCCACCAATCCTAAAATAAATAAATTGGCTACACCATGAATGAGTATAAAATAACATGGTTAAAATGAATTAAACAAATAAAAGTACCATTAAGATTAATTAACTTTAAAATATTGGTTATAACATGGAAGCAAGACCTACTGAACATGGTGAGTCTTCCAAGTTATCATAGAAAGAATTATGCTGTAAGGCTGCAATCCTATGGTTCCTGGGTGGGTATCCCAGCAAATCTAGCCCCTGAGGACTAAGCGACCCTGCACTTGGATACACCAGCCCAGCTGCCATTGAACCTTTTGGGGCCAGTTCCAGTGCCAGAAGTGGGAAAATGGGGCATTCTGGGAGACAACATGGATCTAAAGGACCTTCCAAATCCACAATGGTTGTCTCCAGACACTTCCTCCCAACCATCTGCCAATCTATAGCAGTCCAGCACCTGATGTGAATCGATTTCCTCACCTTAAAAATAATGGAAGATATACTCCTTTTTATAGATTGACCAGGTGGAGGAGAAAACAAAAAACAAAATAGCAGAAATGCTGCTCTTCTCTGTCACTCTGCCAGGCTCATGTTGGTTGAATTCTGGATTCTTCTAAGGCACTGATGTTGGTTCTCTCCATGCCAAACTGTAGAATTGCTCTGTTAGTGCTTTGGTTTGGCAGGAGTTTTATTTGTGTGTCCAACACTGACCTCCATTGAATATGCTAAAGGAGAAACAGCTTGTAAAAGCTCATGTCATAATGAATCTGATACTCCTGAAGGTGTGAGACCACCAACATATTACAGACTAATTTGGCTACTCAGCAGGAATTTGTCCCATTCTAGTAATGTGAAGCTGGTCAAAACCACAGAGGAAACAGCAACAGATATGTATGGATCATGCATGTTCATCTTCTTTGTCTTTCATTACAGAAGATCCAATCATTCAAGTTATTTGAAAGACCAGTTAAACCAGGCACAACCCATACCTCAGTGAAGAAATATATGTCCCGGGTACAAATCCCAGCATGTTTGTATTGTTTCAAATAAAAGGGCTGTGAATTTTTTTTCCTGCAGGCCCTCAGAGGCTGTTACTAGTGACAGAAATTGTTCTTCTCTGAATGAGCTAGAGGGACTCATGTTCTAATGTTCAGACATGATCTCTGTCTGTCTAGACAACAGTACAATGAACCACCCATGTTCATTCTGATAATGATTTTGCCTGATGTTCACATCAGCATTACTGCATTGATAGGAAGTCACCATCAAATTAAATCAATCTTCAGCACTAGGCTTTTTTCTTCTCCCTCACAATTGCTTCACATGTTCACCAGTCCAAGGCTTATTTAAACCATGGTATTTGCAGTGCTTTAGTTTGAATATGGCCGCCTACCCATACCATCATCATAGCTTAAATAAGGCATGGTGGGCTGTTTGATTGTGCAAACCATCCCTGTGTCTAGTGGCCTTTAAGAGGGCAGTGACTATCCACTGATTCTTGTCAACTACAGTGGAAGAAGTCTGACTGACCAAGGTGATAGAAATGATCTGAATAAATAAAGCTATCAATTGCTAGTGATCGTGGTGAATGTGGATGGGTGGGAAAGATGCTCCTTGCATTCTTTGGGAAAGGGAGATTATCCTGAAAAAGTAATCTCTATTCTGTGTGTCCTGCAGAGGCCTACTGAACAGGAAATTGGAAAATGGGAAAAATACATTTTGAATAGACTAATGACTGTCTCTGTTTTGCATGGAGCTTTATATACATCAGGAAACAGGCAAGGGGCCCTGATCTCTCAGCCAGCTTGTATAATAGGAACACACTGCATCCTTGGTGGGCTGTCCTGTTGTGAGAAGCATTGTGTAGCAATCCCCTCTATGCTGCATTTAGTGGATGTGTCACATCCTTGTACTGAACACAATACAGAAAGAATTATTGCTGCCTTTCTAGAATCAAAATAAAGAAGCCTTCATGTTCTAAGACAGCCTTCCTCAACCAGGACCCTCCACAGGCATTGGACTAAAACACCCATTATGCTGTCTCTGGATGCAATGAGTGTAGTTGTTCAATGCTTCTGGAGGATACCTTCTTGAGGATGGCTGTTCTAAAGCCTCTTCCCAACCCCTGTGCAAGGTATTCCAGATTTTTCCTTGATTTTTCAGCTTTTAACATTAAGGGACGTTGATGGGCAAATCTCTTTTACTCATGGAAGGGCACAAGTAAAAATATGCAGTTAGTTTTTACCCAAATCACACCAAGAAATTATTTTGCACAAATTCCAAAATTCTGATTAATGAATGCAAAGGCACTTGAATGCCTGAAAAAAAGCTTTTACACTGTTTTGATTGAATTAAAGATTGTTTCATAGGATGAAACATCATGAAATATACTCAACTAACTCCACTTAGGATTTGTTCACTTTTGTGCTAATCTGCACTAGCTTCACAGAGTACCTTTGAGTTCCCCATTATATCCACAAGTCATCTGGCTATGGATGTGGCCTACTGTTTTCCAGTACTAATTTAACATGGACAGACTCTGGACACTTCCTCACTGTTTAAATAATAATAATAACTCATTATGATTATTATTATTTCATACTACCCAATAGCTGAACCTCTTTAGGTGGTTTACAACAGCCCAAAAAATTACAATAGAGAATTTAAAAGCCAAATTTAAACCCCATTTAAAAAGCTACAATAGCTTACACATATTAAACCACAAGGCCTGTTAAGCAGCTGAAAATGATAAATTGTGGCATGCATGTGCAATACACCACTCCAATGGCACAGTGTGGTTTGGGATTCTGGCCATATACTTACAGGATATAGTGGAGGCGGCTGGAATACTGCTTCAGGGAGTGCTTCACCTCTACCAAAGCCAATCACTTCAATGTTGAAGGTCAAGGAAGCACGCCCCCTTCCTCGGCCTGAGCGGGCCATTTTGAATTACTGAAAAGAACAACTTTCATTAACTGAAAGGTTGTTTCTAAAAGCACCTTAACAGGTAAGATACCACAACAAGTTGCTTTAAATAACATACATGCACACTTCCCACTAGTTATCAAGCCAGCCCTATGCACTAAAAACCCAAACAAAAATAGAACCAAGAATGTGCATGCTGGTTTCTTTCGCTTTTATTTTTACGAGCCATTTATTCTATCGCTATCTGGGACTCCTTTTTTAATGCAAACCATCACATGTCACACAATGACACATTATCTCAAGCGAGCCAATATCTTATTGTCACACATATTTTTGATGCAGGACAGGAAATAAGTCCCAGTGATTTCATCAAAAGAGCATTCCTCCAAGCTACATACTGGGGATTAAGGAAATTATCCTCAGCAGACTGATTTAAAAACAAGTATTACTGAAGTTCTGACCAAGGAACATGTTTACACCTGAACAATAAACCTGGATTTGCTGACCTGTATAATTAATTGAATATCACTGTTTGCCTTCTAATCTACTTTCCTTAAGGTTACAGTTCTGCACATGGTTAAAACAGACCCTTTTATGTTGGCAATGTTTCAACACTTACTATCTGACTCCTCTGCTCACAAATACTGGGCAACACTGAACAGGAAAATTGAACTAGGGTGCAGTCCTATATAAGGTTAGACAGAAAAAGTTCTATAATTCCTAGCATGTCCTAGCCAGCTGTAGGATTTTCTTTCTAAACATGCATAGTCAGTCAGTCAAAACCTTCATCCCCTTTCTTAATGTTTCAGCACAATTCAAGTATTACTTTCTTGCATTCCTCTTGCAACCCATCATCCCCTCATTAACAGAACTGGACTTCGTAAAACAGAATTTGCTCTACTTGCACAAATGCTCATTAATGTTGATAGGCTCACTAGCACAAATGTGCTAATCAAATTACTGCAAATCTTCCCTGAAAGTGAAAATATGGTTCAAAAGTCCATTGAACTACATGACTCAGAAAAATGTTACTTGCTTTGAAATCATGAGTTGGATTCATAAATATCTGGATTCATTTGATTCCTTTGTGAATTTCTCCAACACCCCTAGATAAAAATCCATGGAGACCAAGTTTTTAAACTTTTTTTTTAAATCGCACTGTAATGCTCTTTTGCTTTTCTTTTACTTCCTAAGTGTCTTAGTATTTTAAAGACAACATAGCGAGAAAAGCATTTTAATGCTAACTAAAAGATTGGAAAATGCAAAATGGCACCTCCTTGATGTGTCACTGCAGAAGCTGAAACCACGCCCCTTTTAAAAGATGAAAGAGCAGCTCCAAAACCATCTGCAGAAGCAGAAATTGAGCTACTCTTATGAATATACCCTTATAGGATCGCACTGTTACTCATTTATAAACTCTGTTTGTTTGACAGGGCCTCATATTCTCCAATAGGGCACAGAGGAAAAGCAATATATTTTTGTGCATATCACTTTCCACCTTGTCCAATTATGCCTAGCGAGGGCCCTCCCGCTTCTCTTCACACATGGTTGAGGCCTCCTCTCTGTCTACTGTACATTACTAAATTTACACAATTACACTTTCCAGACAAAACAAAAAAATATGCATGTTTTATCTTACAGCCCATCAGGTTACAGAGCAGCTGCGACTCACCCAGCAATATTTACTATCTGCACATAGCAGGCGGCTATACGGGAAAGGAACTCTTGCACGGGCATTTCGCGTGCTCGCGTGCACATTTAAGAGTCAAGATGCGACCGCTCCTCGCCCCCTGAAAACTTCGAGAAACAAAACAAAAGAGGCAAACATTGCTGCTTCCTTGGGCACAGCTCGGGTGCAAAACCAAACCAAAGCAAGGGCAGTTAGGTTGCATACGGGACTCCGACTGCAGTCTTCACCCAAATCGCCCTCCAAAAGAAATATCCGCACGTGCAAACCACCCTCTTTCCGTCCTTCCCAGAGGCGCATGGGGAAATAAAGCTATTCAGCCGCACAGCAAGCATAAAATTCGCGTCTTTAAAAAACAGCAACACGAACAGCCAAGGATCCTTTGCAGCTTCCTCTGTTGCACAGCTGCAACCTCACCCCGGTCAGCCCAAGCTCGAACTCTCCACGTGCAGCCGCATTCCCAACTTAAGCCAAGCCCGCTCCTTTCGTTCCCTGTGACGCGCTACCGCAGTGGGCAAGGACGGGGCGGAGATCTCCCGCTACGCTCAGTGCATCTAGCTTCGGCGGCTCCGTCCCCGCCTCGTTTCCCGGCTCCGGCTCCTCCTCCAGCTCCCCTCGCCTTCGTGACTCGTCCTACCCAGGTCTGTTGTAGCTGCGCGTCCGCGCTGTGTGCGCGCAGAGGGGCAGGCTGCCGTCACGTCCAATTGCTGCAAGCGGGATCCTTCTGGCCGGCAGCGGCGATGTCGGCGCTGGAGTGGTTCGCTCACAAGTCCCTGGGCGGAGGCATCTATTGGATCCAGGAGAGGTTCTACGAGTCGGGCAACCGGGCCAACATCTGGCTGGTGCGCGGCTCGCAGCGGGACGTGGTGATCGACACGGGGCTGGGGCTGCGCAGCCTGCCCGACTACCTTCAGTTGGCTGGGCTTCTGAGCCCCGAACCGGCCTTGGGCGGCGACGAGGACCACCGGCGCGGCGAGAAGGAGCCGGCGGGCAGCGGGCGGCGGCCTTTGCTTGCCGTGGCCACCCATGTCCACTTCGACCACTCGGGTGGGCTGCACCAGTTTGAGGAGGTGGCCGTGCACAGCGCCGAGGCCGCAGCCCTGCGGCGCGGCGACAACTACGAGGCCGTCACTTGGCTCTCTGACAGCGAGGTGGTGCGCCAGCCCAGCCCTGGCTGGACCGCCAGGCAGTTCCGAGTACGGCCCGTCCAGCCGACACACATCTTGCAGGAGGGTAAGCGACGCGGGAGGTGCTGAGCCGGCCTAGAGCGATCGGCTGGACGAGACGGGCCCGCCCAGTCCCTCCCCGCCGGCTCGCTTCTTGAGCCACCTTTGAATGGCAGATTCTCGACGTCGCGTGACTTAGTGCTAAAGAGTGTCCCGGGCTATGCGCAGCGCAAGTTTTTCTAAAGCCAGCACTGGGGTTTGAGGGAGGGGTTTGCGGGCGTACTTTCCAGCAGTACGTTCGGTTTTGCAAATGTTACTAATCAGCTTCATCCCAAAGCAGGTCTTCCTCAGCCTGGCGCCCTACAGATGTGTTGGATTACAGCTCCCACCATCTCCCAACAGCAGGCGTGGCTAACACATCTGAAGTGCACCCCCTACAGGGCACCTCCTGTTTATAATGACCTGCGAAGGGTGGGCTGCTAGAGCTTGCTGTTACTGCAGCGAACGTGATTTCTGCGTTTGACGAATGTTTACATAATATATTAACTTACCATACACCAGTATTTCATATTTTGACTTATTAGTATACTTAATAGCATGTTTAATCTAATAGAATGTTTCATACATAATATTACCAGTATTAATACAGCTGCTGTGTAAATATTTGCTGGTGGTGGATACACACTTGGGCCCCGGTATTTCTAGGCTATGAAATGCATAACCCATTACTGTCTATTGTGGGTTTGCTGGGGAGGGCGTATTGCTCTACTTTTCAAGGGAATATGTAAAGCGATGGGAATTTTAAGTGTCCTTATGATCCTGTCTGATAGGGAGAGAGTGGTGTGATATTCCTTGGATGGCCTCAGCAACTCATGAGCATGCAGAGGCAATTCCCCAGGATCTGACATTCTGCATGCTGTGAAAGTGAATAGCATTGTTGATAGGCTTAGAGACTCCATGGAGGTAGCAGGAAAGGGAAATGTATAAAGGACATCTTACATAAAAAAAAAAAAAAACACGATATAGAAATGAGCATGGCAACAGAGCTCCATAAATTGTGTGCCTATCTTCAAAAGAAAAGCAAAAATAAGATGCACCTTCCATCAAGGACCTTGCACTCGCACTTTTTGTATTTTGTGTGTGTGGCGTATTATCCTTCAGAGATAAAGCATATGTATGCAGGGGTTAGAAGAGAGAATCTTGCTAGATGCAGGCATGCTGCACCCAGGTGGACTGCCTCTTTCTTAACGGGCATGCCTACATGGACATGCAGTGTGAATGTCTGTGGATGAATGAGTATGGGTGGGGACATCAGAAGAATGGATGCTAAGAAGTGAAGTCTTAAACTGGTACATGCGTATACAACATGTAGCTAAGAGATTTCATTCATTTAATAAATAGTAAAACAATTCTCCCTGCCCCTGCAAATACCTCAGGTCTCAGTTTTGCTGAGAGGTTATTAGTGTACATAATGAGTTTTGAAAAACAAATCCTCAGTAACAATTACAAGCCTAGCCATCAAACATTGCACATAATAGTAGCCATGTACACTGGGGACAGCATTGCAGGATTTGTGCGGCATGGCTTATTTTATTCATTTTTACATACTAAATTTTGAATCGCTGTTGTTCGAGAGCAAACATCCCTTATTTATCTTCATGGAGCATTTATTATCAGTTGGCATGTCTCAGCCCTTTCTACAGAGCTATTATTTAAAAAAGACTTCAGTGACTAGGAAAGAAAAGTCATACAAAGCATATTCTTTAAATACCACCCAAAAGTAACATTCTCGGTTAACAATCTAATAGTACCATCCTATGCATGCTTATTCAAGATGTAGTAAGGTCTTCTGTGTCCAGTAGAGCCTATTCTCTGGAAAGTGTGTTTCCTATTGCTTTCATGTGTGCAGCTGAGTGCTGGCGTAAGGCCTGAGCAACAGTGTCTGTTCAGGGAATTTAAGTCGATAGATTTGGTGACCATTCATCCTGATTAACTATTAAGTGCCAGGCAGATGATGTTTGAGCGTAGTTCAGAGCAAGCCATTACTTGCAATTTCTGTGAAGAAAAATAATAATCTTTTCAGATCCAGTGTGCTGAAATTGGAATCTGAGTATTTGTTCATCATTGGGGCGGTGGCATTCCCAGAAGTGGTAAGCTTGCCGGGAATGGCATCAGGTGGCACTTTGCCTCATTGCTTACAGAAAGGACAGAGCAGTGGTCCAACAAGAGCATTTCATTAAGATATCAATGTGAGGTATGGCATCAGAATCCCATGTATTCATATTTCCAGAAGGAGCACATCATTCCTGTGGGGTTCTTAATAAGCTTTTCCCAAGTTAGTTACCTGTGGTCATTTTACATCCTGAGAGCACAAGTTCATTACCTTAGACAAATTGATTTACTTTGAAGGAAGTGTCGTTGAAATTAATGGGGCTTATTTGTGAGTTATCTTTTTAAAAACAACCCAGACAACAGCTTAACAAGAGTTAAAATGCAGTTTCCCATTTTGGACATACATTTTAAATGTATTCCTAACCCATGGCTGTGAACAAGCATCAGGACTACCCACCCACTCCTCATAAAATCATAGAACAGTAGAGTTGGAAGGCCATCGGATAGACAAGAAGGCCATCAGGTCCAGCCTCCTGCCAGTACTTTCTCTTCCTAATACACACTAGCTTTAGCCCTGTGGTCCTTGTTCATTTTAAACTAAAGTTATTTCTTGCATTTGAATGGGAACTCTGGTTTAATGTTGGATAGCTCAACAGATATCTAGCCAAGATCAGAACAGATCCTGGCTTAATATCCTGATTAGGTTACTAATAATATACCAGAGTATATTGTTCAGCATTTCTAGTGCAAAAGTGAATGCTGGTTTAAACAAAACTAATTCCAAATTCAAGGGGAGGAGGTGAGGAGCAAGCTAGAAGTGTACAGCAAGGAAGCTTATTTCTAACTTCCTAACTCCTGAAATGTACATACAAAACTGCTTTAACATGCTTGAATGCAATTGACTTACTTGTCAACCTTTGCATGTAGGACTCTGTCTAGAAATTGTACGAAAAGCTGATTTTCAAACTTTGGTTTCCTCTTTAAAATGATTTGTGTTGAGAATTTGGCATGATAAATCTGATTAAGGTTTCTTAATAGGTATTTCTATTTGCCTGTGTGAAGGGTTCAGCTACATTAAGGCTGTTAATCACAGGCTAAACTGATATTATAAAAACACAAGAAAATTGAGAGACATACACATTTAAATAATAAAATAAATTACTGAAGAATTTAAAATGGAAAGAAAGTACAGTGACTGGGAAAACTACAAGAGCATGAATATATCAGTGAGAATGTAATTGTACATATGCCATTTGCATCAATATTTTCATGTTCTTGCGTCTTTTCCATCCATTGACCCTGTCTGGACATAATAGCAGCAATTGGAGGTAGTTCATTGGTTAAACTTTTAGAACCAGTATGGTGTAATGGTGAAGAGTGCTGGGCTGCAGCTCAGGTGGCCTGGATTCTAGTCACAGCCAGTCACAGAATCTCACCCCAACCTACCTCACAGGATTGTTGTTGTTGGGATAAGATTGAGAGCAGGAGGGCGAAATATGTAAGCCCCTTTGAATTCTTTAAAAAAGAAAGAAGACAGGACATACATCTAATTAAATACCCCACAAACTACAGGGATATGAACTGTGTCCAAGCTTTTTCCTGTTGCATTGACAGTCCTGTAATGCCACCTTTGAGGGTTGTTTCCATGATATTCGAACAGGGATATGTTGGACTTAATGAGGATTAAACAACTCCCAGTTTAACTGACAAACAACCCAAAGTGCTTTTTTGGGTACAATGGAAGCAACCCTCAAAAGTAGTTAATGTAAACAGGAACCAGCTTGGGTACCTCATGTATCCTACCAGGCTTAAAATTAATATGTGATTGCTGGCCAGATATCACCATTACATCTGAACAATTTATTGTGTTTCTATGTTACAATTCTGTTACTCTCTGCTTGTGGGATATAAAACAAAGGCAGTAAGTTCATAATTTGTGTAGTACAGAATAAAGTTTTTGAAAAATTTGATACTAGACACAATCTTCTGACAAGCCTTAAGGTTCTTAAAAGATGCCCTCTGAGATTATTAAGACCAAATAGGTACTGGAAATGTTCTCAAATTAAGTCCAAGCAACCAGTAGTAGTTTGAATTTATTGAAAATCAAACCATTTGTATACTTAGTTATTGTGAGATTTTCTGTCAGCATTTTGCTTGATTGCATAGATTTGCAAAATTAAGTGGATCTGAAATAGAATTGGATTTGTAGAAATCCTACGTCATTCTGCTTTATGCTGTATATTCTTCAATGTCTCATCCTGTAGCTCATCCCATATCAATTACTATTACTCATACAGTGAAAAGAGAAGGCTATAAAACAATAGAATGTATTTGTTCAGAAACATCTGAAATGCTATGCAATAACTTCCTCTAAAATATTCAATTTATTAGAATGAATTATTGATGTTACCTTTTAGAGAAAATAGTATTAGATTTATTCTAAATAACTGATGACACAATAGTTAAATTACAAGACAAATGGATCTGTATGCTTCATTAATTTTCATGTTATAATGCAAGCTGGTTTTGTTCTGTACTATTTTTCCTTCACAGACTTCCATTGTCAACTAAGGAAATTTGAACTTGATGTGGTTATGTCTCTGTAACTGAAGTGATTGGTTAATTTAATGACTTGCAGACAGTAGGGGTGCTGTATTGGCTGGTTAGCTGGATTTTGGACATACCACCCAGTGCAGATTCCTAGCTCACTCCCACCCTTTTTTTTTTAAAGCAAGCTGTTACTAGCCCTTGGAAATATAAGGCAACTCCTGTCACTCCTACCCCAGTCATCCCTGCGCACTGACATGTGTAAAAGGATGGGTTGCCATGCATGCTCATATCAAGCGCTCTGGCTGACACTGGATTTGGCCGTCACAATCTAAAAGGTGGTGTACCCCTGTTCTAGCCAGCGAAACAAGGTGCAGCTGTGATTGATAAGGGAAACTATGTTTATGAACCACTCAAATGTAAAAGAACTCCAGGTGGTTTTAAAAGATTAAAATCTTAACAATAAACTATAAATATAAAAGCCTTTTATAAATGAAATAATTAAAATAATCAGAAATAAGCATCCTTGGACTGGTACACCTTATCATATGCTGTCAAATGCCTGCGAGTAGAAGAAAATATTAGCCTAGTACAAAGCTTGGTGGTGGGAGGCAGACCTCGCTGAAAATGCATTTTTAATGGAGGGGGGCATCTCTGAAAAGGCATTCTCCTTTGTTGCCATTTTCCAATTCTCTTATGATATGTGAGGCCCTCATATGATTGTGTGTACCGGGAAGGTTCATACAGATAGGACTTTGCTTCCTCCTTGCCTTAAGAAGAAAAATGGAGTACTTCCGACCCTTGTCTCCTTTTGAGTTAGAGCTGTGATCATTGTACGGAAGAAGCAATAGGATTGTCTAACTCTGCCTAGTTATGAACTGGCTTTTCATTTTAAGGAAAAAGTATCTCAGGACTCGTGAGAGTTTCAATCTTACACAAAGCTGTCAATCCTACCAGTTTTCCCCACCCAAACCAAGTTCTCCCAGGTTCCATTTCCACCCACCTCATGATCCTAACCCGCCAAAGCTCCATTATAGTGTACCACAGAGAGGAGGTAGATATTTTTTTTCCTACTGAGGTCTGTGTTCCCTTGGGATGACTATGATGGTGCTTGTCTGCCAGCAGTGAATGGCTCAGCCAAAAATGAAGGCTTCCAACTTTTTGTGATTTCGTTTTTCTACACAGTAGAATGCTTGGAGAGAGACAGATTGCTCTTGCTGGGGATTTGAACAGATTGTTTGCAGAAGCCCTTGGAAATTATGCTGTACGTTGCAGATTGCCCACCCTGATGTGAAAGGAAAAGCCCATTTGTTAGGCTCTAAATTGATGGGATAGCTTTTAAAAATGTGGCATAGGCCTTTAAGTTCATAAGGGTGCAGCATTATGCTCATTTAGACAGAAACGAGCCCCAGCCCCTCGGCCAATGTGCTCTCTGTTCCTTGAACATTACTTTTTCTAATTTTTGACTTTTGGGGGATGCCTTGTTAGCATTTTGTTAGCCAACATTTCTGGTGTTCCTATTCTTTTAGAGCTCATCGCTGGAAGAGATTTGTGGCTGAGAGATTTTAGTGGGGAATGAATCTATTTTATCTCCAGTACATTTCACATGCTAGCAAAGTTATGCTCAAAATCCTACAAGCTAGGTTCCAGCAGTATGTGGACCGAGAACTACGAGAAGTACAGGCAGGATTTCGAAGAGGCAGAGAAACTAGAGATCAAATTGCCAACATACGCTGGATCATGGAGTTCCAGAAAAACATCTACTTCTGCTTTATTGACTATGCTAAAGCCTTTGATTGTGTGGATCACAACAAATTGTGGCAAGTTCTTAAAGAGATGGGAGTACCAGACCATCTTACTTGTCTCTTGAGAAACCTATATGCGGGTCAAGAAGCAACAGTGAGAACTGGACACGGAACCACTGATTGATTCAAAATTGGGAAAGGAGTTCGGCAAGACTGTATACTGTCGCCCTGCCTATTTAACTTATATGCAGAGCACATCATGAGAAAGGTGGGGCTAGATGAATCACCAGTTGGAATTAAGATTGCCGGGAGAAATATCAACAACCTCAGATATTTAGATGATACCACTCTAATGGCAGAAAGTGAAGAGGAACTAAAGAGCCTCTTGATGTGGGTGAAGGAGGAGAGTGCAAAAGTTGGCTTGAAACTCAACATTAAGAAAACTAAGATCATGGCATCCGGTCCTCTCACTTTCTGGCAAATAGATGGGGAAGAAATGGAGGTAGGGACAGATTTTATTTTCCTGGGTTCCAAGATCACCGCAGACAGGGACTGCAGCCAAGAAATTAAGAGACACTTGCTCCTGGGGAGGAAAGCTATGGCAAATCTAGACAGCATACTAAAAAGCAGAAACATTACCCTGCCAACAAAAGTGTGTATAGTCAAGGCTATGGTTTTCCCAGTTGTAATGTATGGCTGTGAAAGCTGGACCATAAGGAAGGCTGAGCGCTGAAGAATCGAGGCCTTTGAATTGTGGTGCTAGAGAAGACTCCTGTTAGTCCCTTGGACTGCAAGGCGATCAAACTGGTCAGTCCTAGAGGAGATCAACCCTGACTGCTCTTTAGAAGGCCAGATAATGAAGATGAAACTCAAATACTTTGGCCACCTAATGAGAAGGAAGAACTCCCTGGAGAAGAGCCTAATGCTGGGAACAATAGATGGCAAAAGAAGAAGGGGACGGCAGAGGGTGAGGTGGCTAGATGGAGTCACTGAAGCAGTCGGCGTGAGCTTAAGTGGACTCCAGGGGATGGTGGAGGACAGGCAGGCCTGGAGGAATGTTGTCCATGGGGTCGCGATGGGTCAGACACGACTTCACAACTAACAGCACCAACAATAACAACAACAACATAGCTGTACAAATGCATGTGCAGAAGCACTAAGGCATCATGTAGTACGCTCCCTACCATTTCATGTTTCAATTGCTGAGGAATCTCTTGAATTTTTGGAAACACTGTATTAGTCATTGATTTTATTTATTTCATTTCTATACCTCCCCATAGCCAAAGATCTCTGGGCAGTTTACAACAGTGCATGAAACAAAACAAAACAATGCAATACAATACAAACATAAAAACAAAGCAACATTAAAATGAATTTTAAATAGCTTAAAAATACAGCAAAAATGACCATGCAAAGGAAAAGATAACTCACCCAGGCTCCTGGGTAACCAAGTAGACCTTTCAAGACCTCAACATAAAGGGCTGCCATAACCTGGCATCGAAAAGATGGCAGGTTTGGCACCAGGCAGGTTGCAATAGTGAGGTTGTTCCAAAGATGGAGGACCATCAGAAAGTCCTCTCTGTTGCCTTGTTGCAGCCCTCCAAGCCTTCCTTGGTTTGGGCACTTGGAGGGACACCTCAGAGGTTGAGCACAGTGTCTGCGTAGTTGGGAGAGGCACTCTGACAGGTATTTCAGTCCCAAGCCTTGTAAGACCTTATAGGTTAAAACCAGCAACTTGAATTGGGCCTGGAAGCAGACATGTAACATTAAGCCAGAGAACACCCCTTCTCTGCTTTCCTGTAATTCAAGGATGCTGTTCCAAAAATCAATTCCAGCCCTGCAGCTAAGGCACCATGACTCACCCAAAGAATGAATCAAAGTACATAGAGTATATTAAAGTATTAAGAAGAAGGGAGAGGGATACAGAAAGGAAAAGGGGAATAGGAGCAGGTGGATACAGCAATGAAACACAAAGCAGAGTACCAGAATCAACCCTGCACCTGTAAACTCCTTGTTGCACCACAGAACAGAAAACAATGAAGCTAGTTGTTCACTACTTGTTGCCTACAACAGATTACTCCACAGAGAAATCTATAGGGAAGGCAGACCCACCCTATTTGGCCAATCTATTTTAAAATCATCTATGCTAGTGGACATGATCACTTTCCTGTCATAATGAAACCTTTTAAAATTAATGTATGTTGTCCAACTTAGTTTAACCTTTTTTTACCATCTCCAGCTATGCTGTAAATATCCTTCCTGAATTTACAGCAGCAGTATTGACATGCAGTATTTGATCCTGTAATGAGATAGCACTATTTGGTATATTAGTTTGAATTCTCATTCTAGGCACTGAATTTGCCTTCACACTGCTGCAGTATTGTGCCAGTATTTTCGGTGACACTTGTTCCATGACCCCAACATCACTTTTGTGCATGACTGCAGCTAATTCAGGCCCCATCACCATATACTTGAAGACTAGATTTGTTCTTGTTATCCCAGTGTGCCTAACTTTACACTTTCTTGCACTGATGATTTTATTTTTACTGCACCTATTTTTAGTGTTACTATTAACAATAAATAAAGTGCCTACTTGCCTCTGCTGTTCAACAAAAGGTACGACTCCCATAATCCAGTAGGCATGATACAAAAGGAAAAGGGGATGGGTTGGAAAGAAAGTACTGGAGTAGCTGCTATGTAACTAGACTATGGATTGGGTCAGACCATTATGTTCTTCCTGGGAAGCAAGGAGTACAACCTTTCCTTGGTCTCCTGGCTGGTGATGGAGGCCTCCTTTTGGGTCAGTGTCTCCCCCTTTAGCTCAGGAGTCCCAGGAGCAGAGTGGTCTTTCTGGAACAGGGAGGCAAAGCAAGCTTTCTCCAGCTGCTCCTTCTCTGGTCAATGAATAGGAATATGCCATCTCCTTGATAATGATGTTGTTCTTGGAAAGAGTGGTCTCTTTTCTCCTGGCTGCTTTTTATATAAGCAGCCTTTGTTTTCCTATATATTGTTAACAGTTGCAGCCTTAATAAAGTTTGCTGCCTCTTCAGAAGGAAGTTCTTCAGATGGTCTCAAACTCTTTCTTGTGGCTGCATCCCTCTTTCCCAGTCTCTGATCATTTGGTGCTTTCGCATCATGTGTACAGTCTTTTCCTCATTACAAAAGCTTGAAACACACTGTCCGTAATTTATTAAAGGGACTTTCAGGTTACAATGTGGTAGTACTGGGGGTAGTTTGGCCCCACCCTTTCTGCCCTTGACTCCACCCATGACTGGGTCCAAAGATCCTCTCTGAAATGGAATTGGCTGAAAGAAATTCAATGTTCCTGAATTAATAGGTCCTCTCCATGCATTCCCCACTCAGTGCTGAACCAATTTAATATTTATGTTCCAATCCATGTTGGGTATTAGTGTGTGAAAATTGTTTGAGAAGTGCATCTTGTGACTGTCCTGGACCAGTAGAAGCAGCAATGTCTGTGAATGGTGGGCTTCCAGTTACACTTCTAATGCTGAGCTCTGTAACATCTTTGTAATAATGGCATTTCACTTCTTCTGGAGATCACTTCAAATATTCAACCCCCTCCCCATTTTTTGTCTTCTGTTTGTAGGGGATGTGATCAGCCTTGGTGACAGACAGCTCACTGTCATGCATATGCCTGGCCATTCAAGAGGAAGCATTTGTTTGCATGACAGAGAAAGGAAGATACTGTTCAGTGGGGATGTTGTATATGACGGCTCAATGATTGACTGGCTTCCCTACAGCCGGATAAATGACTACGTTGAAACCTGCCAGCGACTCATAGAGTTAGTGAATAGGGGCCTTGTGGAGAAAGTCCTTCCAGGGCATTTCAACACATTTGGAGCCGAACGGCTCTATCGTTTGGCTTCTAACTACATCTCTAATGCTGGAGTTTGTCACAAAGTTTCCACCTGTGCTATGAGATCGATTGCAAGTTTAGCACTTCGCGCAACGAATTCTAGAACAACTTCATAGTACAGTATAGCATGTCTAATAATGTGCCATTTTAAAGCCCAATGGTGTGCATAAGTTTCTTTAAAGGAAAAGCTGGCGGATAAGCCATAAAGATTCTTATTTTTATCTACTTCATTTCTATTTTTTAAAAGTATCTGTATAAGCTAGTAGCTGTGCCATAGCTACCTATCATTCCTTCTATTTTTCAAGGCAGGTTTGCACATAAGTTGAATGCTGTTGAGATGTTCTAAAGAAATTGTTTTGTATTTCAAGCATTTTGAAACATAACATATGCTAAAATGAAAAGGTTTGCACTTGTGTCAATCTTGAGTTAGGAAGTTGTGTTGAAAGTGTATTTTAAATTGCCAAAATTTATTATGAGCAGTACTTGTGGAGAGGGAAAAGTTAAAACATTCCACTGTCTCATTGGGTGCACTAAGTTAATAATATCCAATAATTTATTTTTTATTGTATGGGGTGAATGTACACTGCATTTATTACCAAATGTTGATATAAAGCACTATGTCATACTTGATGTTCTTGTAGTGTGTTGCATTTGGCTATTGTTTCTCAAACAAATGGCATTTTTGTGAATATTTGAAGTATATTGCTTGCTCTTTAAATGTGACTAATGGTGTAAGTATGAGTGTGTAACTTAAAAACTGAGTCAAGGATGATTAAAGGATCTGGGTTTCTTCAGTGCAACAGCTGGAGGAACACCTCAGTTCTAGTGAGTGGCAAATCGTTTGATGGACAGTTGTGAATTTGGTGGGTCCCAGGAGACTGCAAAAGGATATTTTGTGGTAGTTGGTTGACAAAAGCAACACCTCTTTGAGTCCTGGCCATCCATTGCACATTACAGGTGTGGGCTGGACTTAAGATAAAAATTTAGCAACTCCAAATGACATCTTCCTCTTTTGTTTCTCTTTTCTTATCTCCATTTTGCATGATATGCATTTTCAAGGAACTGAATGGAAACCTTGCCTTTTTCAATATAAAAATTCTATGTAACCCTCTGGAACATTTCTACTTCCTTGTGTGAAACTGGATTTTGGATCCCGTAGCTGTGGAGCTGAAACTAACTTAATCCTTTGGAACTCAGTGGGAAGGATGTTAACAATGGCCCTTGCAAAAACAGAATGGTTTCAGGATTACGATGATCAGACACGTTTTTCATCCTTCCGGAACTTAATTGCACAGTATTTCCCCACATCAAAGAGCACTGCATATATGGAGTCTGAGCTCCACTGTATGCAGCACTTTAGCCCTGAGAGGTCTCAAGGGTGGATAGATGGATGTAGTCACTTCTTTAAATGTTAACAGTGCCTATTTCCTGTTGTAGACTGGAGCAGAACAAAAAGAAAGATCAGAGCCGACAGTGAATGACCATTCAGCATAGCATTTAGCAATTCTGTTTGGCTATAATGTTGTGTGGAGTTCGCACCAAATTCATGGATGAATATCTAAGGTTGCAGGTTGCTTTAGTTTGGCAGTTAGCTTTGGAAGTATTGGTTGTAATAGCAAAAACCATAAGTAGCTTTAAATACCAAGACAACATGCACCCCCAACAGTGTAAGCTTAAAGTGTTAGGAACAGCAGTATCAAAATTAGAATAAAAATTTGTAAATTGTAACTTGTTTCAAGTTGAGAGGTGGTGCAGTGATAACCTTATTAAGGCACAATTCTGTGCATATTTAGACAGAAAAAATACCCAAAACTCCTAGCTGGCTGAAGGATGCTGGGAGTTGTAGGACTTTTTTTCTGTTTAGACATGCATAAGGTTGTGCCCTTAATTGTGACCAAGAGAGTTGCCAGATTTTGCACTTCTTATCCTATCCCTCCCTTCCCAAATGAGGCCTGTGTTGACCATGTTTGTGTCCACAGCATTTTAAAAGCACATCTACGGCTAATCTTGCTCCTATTTAACCAAGATTTGCAACCCATTTGGGGCTGGCCTTTGTAAACTCCTAGTGCCTTGTTTGTTGATTTTGCAGAAATGTGGACCTTTTGAATTGAACAACTATGAAGTGATTTTGTTCTGGAACACTGCTGTGGCACTAAAGCTGGATTTTCCCAAGTAAATGGAACTGCCTATTTTCCCCCCCTCTCCACCATGCCATGAAAGTTCTTTTCTCCAATGCCTTAGATTGTTGACAGTTGGTGGATTGCTTATTGTGATAAAAAAAATCTGCTAAAGACTACTTGGGTTGCCAAAGATTAGTTTTAAATAAAAGGACAGAGTTTGTGCATTTGAAATATTACTTTCAGCTTCTCTAGCAAACAGCTACTAGAGGTCACCTCCTGATTTTTAGACTGAATGTCTGCTTTGTCTAAATTACTTCTCAAAACACTACATTACTTGAGATCAGTTACTATATGTAGTTCTTGGAAAATGTAATTGGATGAGAAGGAAATTCACATCCTGATACTTAATTACGTTTGCTGAGAAGCAAATCCTTCTCTGTTCAGTGAAACCACATTCCTTTTTAGTGTTTTGAGGAATGCAGCCAGTCCAAGTTGTAGCTTTGACACACTGCAATGCTGAATTAGTGTTGGTTAAGTACAATCCTAGAGTGTGACTGTTATTATATAATCTAATTTTATTGTCTTAATTATTTTTATATTCTAAAACCATAAGCATTTCTGAAGTTATTAAAGTTCTTGACCTTAATCATTGAGATGTATCATATATTTTCACTTCAAATATTATGGAGTGTGTGGCATTTACTACTGAAGATCCAGACAACCCTACAGATTTGATTTTTGTCTGCTTTTAATAGTGTAAAACCAGATTATAACCTAATTCAGACAAAGCACTTGGAGTTAAGGGTATATTACCAGTTCAACTGTTTTTACTTAACTGGGTCAAAATTATGCTGTAAGATCAAGTTTTAAAGGAATTTTTAAAATGTTGTAACACTGCACTACTGATAAAACTTTACTAATAGCATATGCCACTGTTTCAAGGAAAATGGTATATTATTTTATCATAAATATTGATAATAAAAGAATTGTAACACAAAACAGCTCTCTAGTGATAATTTCCTTTTTATCTTCAACCCTATTAAAATAGGAAAGAGTACATATTTGTTTCCTCTTGAGAAACTCTTAAAGTGTAAAACTGACTTCCACAACCTGGTACTCATGTTTTTTTTTCTTAGACTACAATTCTCATGGTTCCTGTCCATTTACCAAGTTGGCTGGGGCTAAAGGGAATTTTTGCTCAAACTATCTGGAGGGTACCATGTTGCAAAATGTTGATGTAAATCTAATCCATATTTTCAGCTGTGATAGTTTTGTGTAGTGATTATGTATAGTGTTGTGTTTTTTTTAAAGCTGAAAGAGAACAGTTTCTGCAGTCTTCATGAAAATGAAAGCATAAACTATTATTACTTGGGATCATCTGGGTGTGCAAGACTATTTAAATTCACATCTTATTGTGTGTTCCAAAGAATGCTTTTACCATGTTTATTATAAATGTATTGACTAATTGATCATTAATTATTCTTTGTCCTCATCTTGACTAGATCAGTTATGAAGTGTGAAAGACACTAATGGTATTTTGAAAGGGTTTTCTTGTGTGCTGAAAGCATTTATTATTCCTGAAGGTTGAAAATAGGTTGGTATAACCATCCCCTATCTGATATGATTCCTTGCCTAAGTGCTTTTTTCCCATGAGGAGATGGCTGAGACAGGGCTTCCCAGAGCTCATGTTCTCACACATACACTTATCTTTTGCCTCTAGATTCTTCCTACTTATCCTCAGCTCATTTGTTCAGTTGGTTTTGGTTTTGGTTTGTTTAGGGAGTGTATGTGGAGACATTTGTTTAAACACAGAGGATGCCCCAGTATGTAATGTCACAGTGCAAAAGAAGTTGTGCCTAGCTTGAATTACAGAAGGCTTTTAGAATGCTAGATTGTACAGTTAAAGATGTTTGCTAATTATATTAAACAGTAGTTTACACTAGCTTAGCATCCTTACAACTAGCATGGAGATAGCATTGGATACTACCCAGTACAACTACATGCACGCACACATGCAAGGAATGATGTTTTCAGAGTTCAAGAACTCACAGAATTCGATTTCTCTTAAATGTTTTGGTGGCTTACAAAATAGTACTTCTGATGAATGAAAATGCTGACTTGCTTGTCTTCAATACATCTTTGGTTGTCCAGAGACAACTTTTTTCTAGGAGAAAAATACAAGTATAAAAAGAGTAAATAACATTAATTTTATTCATACGGTAAACGTTTAAAGGGACGCCATCTGCTGGTTTAGTTTCAGACATACAAATATGATAAGCTGAATATTTGTGATTATTGTTTTAAAGTTACCTCAGGTCAAATTTAGGGGTTATGGGTATATTTGGGCAGAAGCAGAAAAGATAATGGAGGTTGCAATCCTAAGCATATGTATAGGTGACTACTAATATGAACCCCCGACAAAAATGCAGGCAAAGCATAGAGATATTATCTTTTTAATTTTAGTTTGTATTATGTGTTACATTTAGTAGTGTAGACAATCACCAAGGTCCCGATGACAGGTACATTTTGAATGAAAGTTTGGCATAACGTATTGAATTTTATTTAGAACTTAGGAAAAGAGCAGAAACCCTTTTGTTCTCTCCATACAGGGTTGAGCAAGGGGGAGGAAATACCAGGACAGCTGCACGAAGGAAACAGCGACACACGAAATAAACTAAGAACCAGTTATTATACAGCGTGTAAAGTTTTAACTGGATAGAGCCATTGCAAATTGGGACGTGAGAATTATATGTTCGGAGGTAGTTTCACATAGAAAACAACGTTCTGGAGTTCTTGATGCTCTCGTTTTCTACGTGCGATTATTTGGCGCTACTCAAACGTGAACTAACCCCCATCTGCAGCATTATCCGGTAGAATTTAAGAAAAACTTTGTCATTAGATTCCGCTGATCATACACAGTTGCCTTGACCATTAATACCATAGGTTTCTATCTTGGCCTTCTAAACTGCAGAGACCCTTCCTTGCTTTAAGAGGGCGGCGCGGAACCAAGAACGGCCCTCGCTGGCATCGACTTTACATACCGCTTTGATCGACGTTGCTGGGCGGGGACATTTTGGCGCCTCGACCAATAAGATTTGGAGAAAGCAAGATCCGTAAACGTCAACAGTCAGCGCGGCCCGCTTCTCCCCCTCCCCGAATTCTAGCTTCACTGTGACGTCTCAGCCGTGCTACCTTCTGGGTAACGTTGGCGCGTACACACTAATTTTTAAGGGGAGTTTGGGAGGGGACGTTGGCTATTTGATTGACAAGTTGGTTAGCCAGTCAGGACTCTCTCAACAGAGAGAGGTGGGAAGTGTACGTCTCAACGTCCAATTATAGCTGAAATTTGAAGAGGGAAGGAGCGTTGTTGGCCGAAGGAAGGGTTTTGCGTCCCGCTTTCGAGGGAAGGCTGTTGTTACGTCTCTGATTCCGGGTGCCGGTAGTCAAAATAGTAGAGACGATATTCCCCAACCCCCGCCTGGTGTCCGGTTTAAGGGGTGGGCCAGGAGAATGAATTTGGTGTCGAGGTTGGTATGGACCGGGGCGGAGGGAGACGAGTGGGCGGGAAAGAGCGAGATAATGAGCTCGCTTCTTGTTGCTATGGTAACGCAACGTTTTCCCCCTTTTGAATCGTTTGTCGCGATATCTACCGCAGCGCGCGCTGGGTTCACGCGCGAGCTGGCTGCCCGCTCCCCCATCAGGACTGCTTCCTCTCGCGGCATATTTTTGACCTCTGGCTGAGTCCTGAGGAGCCTTTTCAGATTTGTCCCGGGCTTCGAGGTTGTCCTTGTCGATTACCGCCTTTAACTTTTAGAAAAGTCGGGATCGTTTTTGTTTTCAGTGTTGTTTGTGTCTTGCTTTTCTGCCACTTAGGCCCTCAAGGCGGTCTGCAAACGTAAATTAAAACATAAAATACCAGTAGTAAAACACAGCCCTTAAGCAACCTAATAAATCAAATAACGCAATCTAAACATAAATAGACATCAGCTTGGTATACCTTAAAGGCTTGAATGGCCGAGACAAACTGCGGTATGCAGTAGAATAAACACTGGCGGATCAATTGCGCTTATGCAGAGAGTGATTTACTCTTGCCTTTGAACTATACTATTGGTGGTCTTCAGGTCATCCTTATCATCGGAAGAAAATGGTTGCTGGTGAGGTATTTATCAGCGGTAGGATGGGGAAGCCAGTATAATACACAGCGCCACAAATCCGTGGTAGAAACGTATGTACACGCTGAGAATGACCTAGTTGTCTCCGGGAAGGGCTGGGAAAGACCCGTCTGTAATACCAGAGGCCTGCTGCTGCTCAGCATAGACTATATGCTTAATAAATGTAAATAAATAAATATATTACACTATATAGATCAATGGTCTGTTGATAAGGGAGCTTTTCTATTTTTCCGCAGATACAAACATCAGTACCATTCGAGCTATCAGACTTTCTTCATTAAGATACTTTAGGAGCATTAGTAACACTTAGGAATGCCAGAGTCCTTTTAATATAATATTTTGTCCTATTTTTATTGTTTTTGATAGACAAAGAATATCCAGAATACTTTAAACATGACTAATCATGTTGTGGTAAGGACCCCCCCACCACCACCACCACAAAAACACTACAAAAATAACATGTATTCACAATGTCTGTATGTACAGAGTATCTTCATTTTTTTCATCTTGAAATACATTTGGCATAATTGATACAAGGTACTCTCAGTGGGAAGCATAAAAAAAAGGAAAAAGGGATACGTGGACAGACAGGAAACAAAGAACAGGAAAGAATTTTGGTAGCTAAGGCTTTGCTTGCTCAGTTGATTTCATCATCAAAATGATAATACCTATGCACAAAGATTTGCTCTGTAACTAAAAATTGCTTGTAAATTGATGATTAAAAGCATTTGCTAATTTCTGTAATGGAATGTATATTTGTTGTCTTGCTCTTTATGTTCTAGAGCTGAATTTTCTGTTGAAAAAACCAAGAGAAAGAAGAGAAGAGAGTTAACCGAAGAACAGAAGCAAGAAATTAAAGATGCTTTTGAATTGTTTGACACAGATAAAGACAGAGCTATAGATTATCATGAACTAAAGGCAATTCATTTTTTTTTCTTACAAGTCCAGTATTTTGTAATAGTATGGTTTAAAAAAACCCTAGGCTATGTATTCAAATATGCTTCATTTTTCTTGGCTCTGGCATTAGATAATAGCTTTGTGATGTGTCGAGAATGTAGGTAAAGCTGTTGATTTATAACTAAGTATGACCAAAGAGCATACTTTGTAAGAGCAATTGTAATAACAGGTTCAGGGTCTCTATGCATTCTCAGAAGAAATGTAGTCATTAAAAATTCAGGAAATGCTCACTTGTTGCAGGCTGCATTTCTCTACAAGCTATATGCTGAAACTATAGTGCTGGAGTTTTTGACTTTCAGGTTTTAGTAGGGCCCAAGCCACCTCACTCTGTTTTAGGACTGTCACCACTTCTCACTGTTCCTCTCCCAAAAATATCAAGAAAGTGAGGAATATGTGGGATGGGGAGCATCTTTGAGATACCTATTTATATACTGTCTTTCTTGCTCTGTCCTCCATCTTCTAATCCATACCATTCTCTCTGCTCTGTAATTGGGTCTGGAAGTTTATGTGTATGTCTCTCACTTGTCCTTATGGTGACAACTAGTACAAGATTTTGGCATGGGGGGCATGTAAAATAAAGCTACAACCCAAGTATGGGCTGAGCATAGCCCACCTGCCATACTGTGTGTCAGGTACATACGTTTCTGTGGTATATATGCCTTCCAATAAATTATAAGGGGAAAGTGTGGTTTAATGGCATTGTATAGCAAATATTGCATGTTGTTACTTCACTCAATTTAATACATTTCTTCACCAGTCAATAGCCAAAGTTCTTGCCTATATGCAGTATGAGATTTGCAGTATTTCAGTAATTCTGTAAAATTCCTGTGAAATAGGTCAGTGTTACCTTCTATTGTGGAGAAGACTGAGACTGAAAGGATGTGGCTTGTATAAAGTGAAATGATGTTAGAACTTAGTTATAGGTCATACTTCAGCTATAGTGCAGGAACGCTTGAATTCCAGGTTTGTTTGTTGTTCTTTCATAAGGTATGAAACCACTTCAAAGAAAAACCACTTAAAATGTGAATACTGAATGTGTATGTATTTTCCTTTGGTGTTCCTATGTAAATGGATAAATATGCATGCCAAAGGAAATTAGAGATCTAGAAGGAAAACATCTAACATTTTTGACATGGCACACTAACAGCTTAACATATCTTTATTAGAGACTTATTAAAGCTGCTGTGTAGCATTCTGCTCAGTTTATTAATTTTCTACATTTCTTTCTGTCATTGATTCCCATGCAGTACTTTTGTGAATTATGGCTGTCTGATTTTACTGTTGCTTATTCCCATGTAAGTACATGGGGCAGCCTTAATATAATAAGCATTCTAATTCATAAGATAACATACTGCCAAGAGTCCATCTGACTTTTTTGTAAGTTAGTGCCAAAAAGCAGCATAGGTGGGAAACAAATTCAGTCAGGTTGTCATTCCACTTAGTCCAAGAGAGTCATATTTGCTCTGTTCCACTTGCATCTCTTGAGCTAAAAATGTAAATCACTCCTGTTTTCCCAGTTCCTGAAATGGTACTTCAGGTGCTGCTTCTGGATAAGATAGAGTGGTCTGATGTTTTGTCCTATTATTCCTAGTTATTAGTTATTTTTATTCATTTATTTAAAACATTTGTATGCTGCCCAGTTGTGCCACAGCACTTCAGATCTCTAATTTTGTGACTGATGAGATGTGTATCCAAAATTTGAAGGGTCACAGGTTGCCCACCCTGGTCCAGAATAATGTAAGTGGTCCAGAAGTGGTGTGTAGAGTTTTGCTGGGCCACTGGGTACCCCATTTTCTAAAATAAGAGGTTATTACATTGCATTTTTACCCCACCTTTTTCCGTCTTGCAAGGAACTCAAGGAAGCTTCCATAGCCCCATTTCAACCTCATACCAACAACCCTGTAAGGTACGTTGGGCTGAGAGTGATTGAATGGCCCAAAGTTACCCAGTAAGCTTCAAGGCCTTAAGGGACTAAAATCCAGCTCTCCCAGGTCCCCAGTTCAACACGGTAACCACCACACCAGCTCACCACATTGGATTGTTGCAGATGTCCTTGCGGTGATGCTTGGTGAATCCTCATTTACCAGTTTGTGGGGAAGGCAGCTATCTCACACTTCTCCATTTTGTCAGGCTGCAAAGCAGAGAGAAGTGAAGCAGGGCCATCTCATCAGCTCTGGTGAGCGATACCAGCTTCTCCTTTAGAGAGAGGCTTGTCTTCCTGAACATTTTCTCTTCTAGTTGCTCATTATAAGAGCTCTATAATTTAAAGAACTAATGCCTGAGTTTGCCTTTTCTTGTTCCTTATTCCCTTTTAGTATTATGTCTTGTAGATTGTAAATATGAGGGCAGGGGTTGCATTGCATTGCATTGCTTTGCTTTTTAATTGTTCCCTAAGCTCTTTTGAAAGCCTTTTCAGCTCAAGGGTGGGGTAAAATAATAAATGAAAGTCTTACCAATGACCAATCCCTCAGTCGGAGGTGGGGCAAAAAGAGGACCCCCCCCACACACACACGCACACACATATTGCCAAGCTTCTGAAACTGGGTAGTTACTACTTTGCTAGGGAAATTCCAGCTCTGATGTAGAACGTCAGGCTTCCTATTTTGTAGCTTTCTTATAGTCATGTTTTGTCATGAATAAATGGCTTTGGTCATAGGAATATGAGCAATATCCAGTGGAATACTTAAGCCTCTGCTCATTTCCTTTCATAAACAGTAGGTACAGCTAATTCTGTTGTACAACAGAACCCACTGTTTAAGCAACAGAGATTAGCATTTCCTTGAGGCAGCTCCAGAACAAATGGAAAAACTAGTTTCTGGAAACAGATAGGCTGTTGGAGCTCCCTTAAGCACTAACCTGTGTAGTATATTTCCTTGCTATTGTAAGAAATCTTAAATATAATGTGTTTAAAATGGGCATTGCGCTTTTTATGTACTGAATCTGAAATACTGTTGCATTTCTGTTGTTTCCCAAAAGGTGGCAATGAGAGCCTTAGGTTTTGATGTGAAAAAAGCAGATGTGCTAAAAATTCTTAAAGATTATGATCGAGAAGGAACTGGGAAAATCACCTTTGAAGATTTCAATGAAGTTGGTGAGTATTGGATTTTTAAAAAATGTTATTGACAAGAAAGTTGACAATAATTGGTAACTACAAGTTTAGCTGCTCTGTTTTCTTGATAGACATAACTGTAAATCTATCCAGAATAACAAAACTAAACCTTTCTTGATGTGTTTAAAGTAATGTTTATATCACCATTTGAAAACAAGCTGAACTATTGGATTTTCAACACTACCCTATACAAAGCTCAGTTGTATATTCTCCTTTTCTCCTTCATCCCACCTACCAATAAAATTGTGAAACTGAACATAAGGAATAAGATCCAAACTGAACAATTTGTAGTTTTTCAAGCCTTGATAATTTTATTTAACAATAACTGCTTCTTTAAAATGTTATATTTAGTTTCCTCAGATATGTCCATTTTTGTAGCACCATGAAAAGGGTTGCAGAGTACTTGCTATAGAGTAAACTCAGAAATGAGTTTTCTGCATAATGATTCCTCTGTGTCTAAGTTGTGATGATCCATCCATTTCTTTTTGAATTACAAAGCGTGAGCACCTTAAACTATATACATATTTCACTCTTTGTTAGATGGTGAAGGTGAATCTTTGAGATTATATTGATCATAAAGCCAAGTGAGGGGCATATTCATGCAGAATAAAATTCCAACAAAAATGTCTTTAAAGAAGGTCAGATGCCATATTTTTCTATTTTAGTGACAGACTGGATACTTGAGAGAGATCCACATGAAGAGATACTAAAGGCATTTAAGCTGTTTGATGATGATGATTCAGGTAAAATAAGCTTAAGAAACCTGCGTCGTGTAGCTAGAGAACTTGGGGAAAACATGACTGATGAAGAACTTCGGGCAATGATTGAAGAATTTGATAAAGATGGAGATGGAGAAAGTAAGTCCTAAATATGTTACATTTATGTCTCTAATCTTGGAAATAAAAATGTAATTCATTGAAATTAGCTCTCCGTAATGATTTCATAGTAAGACCTACTCTGACAAATGATCAATTTGCCCTCCAGAAAACTCAATTAGGTAACTTCGATTCCTTCTTATTCAAATATGAAATTGGTTGCTACAATGTTAGCAGGAAGACATGACTGTATTGGCTCCTTCTTTAGTGAAGACTTCTGTAGCATTTCATAATGAACAATAGCTGGATAAACTGAAATAAATTATTATCTGCAGTGCCATTGCATCCACCATATAATGCCCTGAAAAATAAGCATGGGATCTACTTGAAAACACTATATGTGGAACTTCCCTTGAAGATGGTCCAGACTATTCAAATGATTTAGAATAGGACAGTGCAGCTGTTGATGAGGACCAGTTCTTATGAACATACTATTCCTGTCATCTATCAGTTGCACTGGCAGCCTGTTTCTGTCTGGGCCGAATTCAAGGTTTTAACTATGACACACAATATCCTAAATGACTTGGGACTGCAGTATCTGAGGGAGTGCCCTACTCCATATATTCCTGCCCGTTGTCTAAGATCTTTGACTGGGGCCTCCTATGAGTTCCTCTCCCCAAGGAGGTTAAGGGGGAGGCTGCAAGGAGGTGGGCCTTTTTCTGTTGTGGCACCCCAATTATGGAACACTCTACCACCAGAGAGTCACCTGGTTCCTACCTTAGTTTCAGGCACCTGGCAAAAAACTACCTTTTCCTGCCCACCTTTGGTACCATCTAGATTGTTTATTTCAGTACATTTTTAACATTATACTAACATTTGTTTTATTTTTATTTAATTATTTTATTGTAATTATTTTGTTGTTGTTATGATATTTGAATTGTATTCCTTTCTTAATGTTGTTTGTTGAATTTATATTGTAATGGCTGCCCAGAGAGCATGTTGCTAACAGGCAGCTTTTAAGCAAATTTAATAGATAAATAAATACTTCAGAAATTAAGAATTGTATATTATAAACAGTTACTAGTAAACAAGTATAACAATTCATATTTTTAATTGTAAGCATTTGCAAATTGGGCTATTGTAGGGCTAAGCTATTTTAATTTTCCATGATAATTGCTTGCACCTACCTTGGTTAATCTTTTGGAATAGAATGCACTGCAGGCTCTCCAAGTGAACTTGGCAAATTACCATTATTTTTGAGAGAATTTAAATATTTAGGCTCCCCAGGACATTCAACAAGAAGCCGATTTGATTAATAAAAGCTTTTAAGTAAGATATATACAGCATGCTTAATGTGTTTTTTTTAACAGTCAACCAGGAGGAGTTTATTTCTATCATGACTGGAGATGTTTAACATTACAAGAAAAGAAGTGAATTTGGCACAAAAAGGAAGGATTTCAGCATTGAAGCTGCCACCTTTCTGTTTCTATTAATTTCTGTAGCAGGAGCCATGCAAAAAATAATTTTCCTCAAAGGACCAAAAGAAACACAAAGTATATGTATTAAAAAGTTGATATTTTGTATCATTAAATTTTAGAATGAGCAGTGTTATGTTTGAGTACTCATTTGTAAAATAGCTTTGTATAAGAGTTTTAAATTAAATCATAGTATAATACCTTTTGAAGTTGACATTATTTTAGCATTAGCTGTGGCCTTAGTTTTTATATAAGAATTTAACAGACATCCATTTTAATAAAATCTTCTTTTTATACTCTACAAGCTTTGTTGGAGTATTTAATCAAAATGGCATTGTGGGTTTAATTGTCAACTGTAATACTGCTTATTTTTTAAAAATGCACTTGGCATTTTAAATATTTGTAAAATATTTATTACATTACATTTACACTTGTCATTCTTCCAAGGTTCTCAGAGCAGCATATACTCCATTCTCCCCATTTTATCCTCAGAGCAGCCCTGTGAAGTTGATCTAGTTGAGAATTAGTGACCGACACAGTATCAATCAGCTCTTAATGCAAAAGTTTTGGAAGCTGAGAACTCTGAATTTAAAAACATGAGGTGAAAGTAACAAATACAAAATACAGTAGTCTAAAAGTCTCTATGTGTGATTAAAACTGCATTTCCCTGGCACAGACATATACCACATGGAATTGCCAAGTATTTGTTTCTTCTCCAAACAGTGTGTTAAACTTAGAACTGTTAAAGACATATATTTCATTTGTTTTATTTATTAGATTTATATCCTGCTTTTTTCTTGCACTGAACACAAAAAGCTTACGTAAGTCTTATCCTAGCAACAGTAATCCTGTTGGGCTGAGAGTCTGTGGCTGTCCCAAGTCACCCAGTCGGTTCCATGGCTGAGCAGGGACTAGAACCCAAATCACCTTAGTCCCATTCTCTTAACCACTACACCACACTGTCTCTCTAGTAATATAAAAATACATTATGCTTTCTTAAAGTATCATGAGTATTGGTAACATACTCTGCCCAGGTGATGTACAGGATGTAGAGCGTGTCTAGGAATCTGAGTTCCTTAGTTTCTATAGTAAAGTTTTTCACGTTAAGTAAGACAGAACTGTCATTTTACATGTGCTTGGGTCTACATTATACTAGTACAATACCATTAAGTTAGCAATCATGTACAAACTCACCTTTTGGAGTAAAGCCATTTAACCAAAGGAAAGTACATAGGATTAGGCTCTTAATTCGAAAGTTTTGGAAGCTGAGAACTCTGAATTTAAATGTGTAAGGTGTAAAATAACAAATGCAAAATATAGTAAGTATAAAAGTTTGAATCTAGCACAGTTGCTTTTAGGACATCTTAGACAGATTGAGACATTAAGCAATCCCATCCCTCTGCTGGTCATTGCTAAGCAAACAGACTGGCACATTGAACTTGAGTGGCATAGTTTTCTTCAGCCACTGTCATTGTACCCGTGATAGTTGGCACCTCTTCTGAGAGGTATCTTCCTTCTTCCTGTTTTAATGCTTCACTCCTTCGGTAAGTAATTTGTTAGGTTCTTTAATGCAATCCTTTTTTTAAATGTTTTTACAATATGAAGAACTCATATTTTAATTATGTACGACTTTCTTGTTTCTCAAAGAAATCTAACAACCTATCTAAAGGTGGCCCCAAAAACTATAGTAAAGAGAGAGCTAGAACTAAAACTCTATTAGAAGAGGAAAATTTCACAAGTATTTACTTTTTCAGTGATTTTAAGAATACCTGTGTACATCAGTGATAATAGTAATTGGGGGAACTATAGATGTATATAAAAAACATTTCTCCACTGGGGAAATAGTAAGTCTTTTACAGTCTTGGAAGAAGAAAGGTCATGTCAAACTGGACTGCCTATAATTACTTGCTTTTTACAATGCACTAGAATGGAATTTCATTAGGAAAAGTCAGCATCAAGTGATGAGTACATTAGATTCTGTTATCCAAAATGTATTCCTGACTGCTATAATAAGAATATCTGTTCTGAAGTCCCTTCAGCATTTTCTGTGTGCTGCTTGCATTCATTCTACATATTACATTTCTAACTTCAGTTTGCTTAGTTTGTCGTTGCTATAGGCACCCTTTCAGCAATGTTTCCCATGTGTATCTTCACTAGTGGGAGAGAGTTAACAGCCCTACAGCTTTTTGATGCTGCAGAACTTCTCTTTTGTGGGGCCAGTGCTTATGTTGGGGCTATTTCAGAATGTCATTTCAACCATATATCAGAACACAAGATGACCTGTTCTGAACTTGCATTTCAGTTTTGCAAGAGTGCCAGATGCTTCTGCTAACATCAGCCCTGGTATTAAAATGCTTTGCGTGTTCATTACAAATAAAGAAGTGACTCACCCTTCCACTTTACCCCACTTTAGGTCTCTTGCACAAAAGGAGATGCACGTTCATTATGAGGAGAATGGACACAATGAAGTGAGGTTAGCTACAGATAATTGAAGGATGTGTGTATTAACCCCGAAACACTATTTTTCTGCTTTGGAAATGTGGTTTGGTGTAGTGTGCTTAACAACCGGCCTGCTCATTTCCCTGCTCCAGATTGATCCTTCCATGGGGCTATACATATGTTTCTTAAATATAACCAATAATGAGAAAACTGCAGTTAATGAAAAGGTTAAGTGCCCTTTCACGTTTTCTAAAATCAATTGTACCATCCCAAAGCCACCTTTCTAAACCAGGCAAAAGATAGAGCACATTTGCATCTAACATGTTCCTCACCACTTGTGGAAGGGTGGTGGTAGAGAAGAACATCTATTTTAATTCCTGTGTCCCTACTTCTATGACCTGTGCAAATCAGTCTCTGTAGGGTGTCATTTGTTCTGTGTGGAGATACATGAGACCAATTCAACCAAGTCTCAAGAATTCTGCAAAAAGTGATCAGGTTTTCTGATTCTCAGATTTTGACCTGAAGCTCCACAGCCATTACTGTTTTATCTTTTCAAAAAGATTTGAATGTACTGAAGACACAATACAGACCTTATGCAGTCTCATCTGTATGAGATGAGATATAGACCTTATGCAGTCTCACCTGCACAGTCTCACCTGTGCAGCTGCTTACAAATCAGTCTCCTCACACTTATGCTCTCAGTTGTATTTTTTTAAATAAGCATCATCATACTCATTCCAGATATGGAAAATTGTACTTGTTCATAAATTAAGATCCAGATACTGAAAGAACTACCTGTGTTCTGTGTTTTTGCCTGGCAGACAAATCATGGGTAAACTGAGCAAGGCAACAGCCCAAATGCTTTGGCGCTGTTACATGCAAACCTAGTCATTGTCTTAATTCCAAAACACAAGGGGAGCATACAGCATGGAGTGGTGCTGTTCAGTCAGCCAAGCCCTCCAGTTTGTTCTCCCTATTAGGAGATTTCCCATTTTGCTCCAACAGTAAGCCTTCACTAGCCAGCAAGCCTGCTCAGTTCTCATTGCCGTTTTGGAGGTTTCCTTCTCCTTCTGGGCTTCTTTTTGCCTAAGCACGCTTAGTACTTCTGCAAACTTTTTGGTTCATTCAGGCCTGCTGATATATCCTGCTTTTGCATGGATGCTGCTTTGGCTACCGAGGGATCCACACTTGCCTCTGTACTCTGGAAATAGAAGGAAATGATTTACTGCTTTCATTAACTCTGTTGGATGTTGAATTTTCTTAATGGCTAAATAAGGAAGCAACCAATGTAGAAGTGAACGCAATTTATCTCAAACCAGAATTAGCCAGTTCAGAAGCCAAGAGCCAATTCTTTCATTGTAGTTTTTCATTAGGTCAAGAGTTTTATCAGATAGTGGCTGTCGTCAGCAAAACTTTGCAGACATCCTTTCTGTACCAGTCTTGTTGGGAGATAATTGCCACTGAAGTAAGTCTGCGGGGACGTTCAGAAGGTTTTCATCATTGGTTAACAAAAGGAAAATGGTCTCTCTGAGAAAAAAGAGAGGTCAGTGTTTCAACATCTTCCTTCATCCCCACATTATATCAAGGGAAAATCTGTACAAATCCAATTGGGTAGTTTTGCTACAATATCAAAGATGAACAGGAGGTCAAGAGAAGCCTCAAAAAATCCATAGAGAAGAGAGAATTGCTTGCTTTTCTGTCCAATAGTTAATCTACTGAGCAAAAACTGGTTACATACATTATATATTAGTTATGGACTATTAAAAGTATATATCAAATATAATTTTATATATCAAATAGCATTTTAATCCTATATGCAGCTGACACACACGTATGCGTGTGCATTCTGTTGCAGACAGTGGGTTAAACTGCTGAGCTGCTGGACTGGTTGATCGAAAGGTGAACAGTTCGAATCCACACACGGAGTGAGCTCCTGTGCTTCGTCCCAGCTCCTGCCAACCTTGCAGTTTGAAAGCATACAAATGCAAGTAGATAAAAAGGTACCACTTCGGTGGGAAGGTAACAGCGTTTTGTGCACTTTGGTGTTTAGTCATGCTGGCCACATGACCACGGAAACTACAGACACACACTGGCTCCCTCAGCTAGGAAACGGAGATGAACACCGCCCCCTAGAGTCAGACATGCCTGGACTTTAAGGTCATGGGGAAACCTTCATCTTTTTATGACTTAAATATTTGTGGGTTACATAATCCTGTACTTTCACTCCATGATTTTTATAACAGAAAATCAAAGATGAAAAAATTCCTAACAATTTTAATATATGGTTATTAATCTTTAAATCTATTGGCACACATTGTCTATGTTATTTTACTACTGCTTTTTTCTTAGCCGCAAACACAGTTTAAAGGATTTTTATTTTGTATTTAATGAACTGGCAAAGCAACTTGCTCCTTAAAGAACATTACAACATCAAGTAAACAATCCTGTGGTCCCTGAAGAAGAATCAAGGTACCACAGCATTCTTTAGCATCTCCCTCTGAGGCAGTAGACAGTGAGAGGATTCAAATATCCAGTCCCTGTATCTTTGCAGCTACCATGGAAAGAACCATGGCAAAAGTGGCTGTGGAATACCTTGGAGAGGTCTGATCACAGTGCTGAGATGAGTGGGAAGGAAAGGCCAGATTGCAAAATCCCCTATTGTTTCCTCCAGCCTGTCTAGCACCCTCGTACTAGACAGCCTCAGAGGTCCATCTAGAGGGAAGAAGAAAATAAAGGAAGATGAAGAGGTGGAGATCCCCTTTCCAGTAGGGACAGAAAGTTGTTGCCTGGGCTCCTAGTTGAGCGCTTGCAGAGAATCTTTGAAATTAGTCAATGGGATCTTTGAAATTAGTCAATGGTCACAGTTCACCCCATTTGCTATGCCCTGATCAACGGTACTGGCACAACCTTTCAACCCAGATTTCATTTTCTCACATTGTAAACAAGCCTGAAGTGATGTTCCTTCATTCACACAAAGCAATTGCCATGCAAAACAGCACCCAGCTTTGTTATCTGAAGCTAGGTTTGTTCCCTCTGTCATTATGGTCACTTTTTACATATGGAAAATAACATCAATGAGTACACACAGAAAAAATGGCCAATACTGTAGATGCACTGCAAAATCCAAATACTTTATTTACTGCACCCAAAGATACCTCCCCTAGACCTAGCAAGAGCCCTTGCTCATATTCGTGGTATGCCTTGTTTATTTGCAACATGCATTTCTTTATTTGGTAGCTGGGGTTCCCTCAAGGTGAAGAACCAGCTTCCAACCACCTGTCATCTTTATTTCCCTGATTGCTCTGTGCAGACCCACAGGTCTCCTTGTAGAGACGGCAAATGGCTGGGGGCGAGCATTTCACCCCGAGATGCCCCCAGTGTCTCTGCTCACCACAAAAAAGGAGGAGGAGAGAAGGAACGGGCCCCATAGCTGCTGCCTGGTATTGGGGTGGTTTTGGTTTTGGGGTGGCTTTGGAATGACATTAGGGGAGCTTTCCTAAGGAATGGGAAGCGGGGAGGTGAGGAGGGCCACTGGAGAGGTTAGGGCAGCCTGTAGGAGGACCCATTGTGTGTATGTCAGGGGATGGGGGAGAAATCGGGAAAGGAGTTTTTCTGCATATTTTGGGTGTAGCATGTATGGAATAGGTGACCTTGAAAGAGACACCAATGTTTGGGGTGAATGGATATTGAATGATAATGGTGTGGGGTAAGAGGGAGAGGATTTTAGGGGGGCTGTTCTTGAAAGAACACCTCACAACAGCCGTTTTGAGATGACATTGATGACACTTTCTCAAGATTTGAAATGTGCCCACTGGCCTTTAGTATATGGCAAGGTTTACAAAGTTGTCAAATAAGGAGCAAGGGGGGAATGTAGCTCCTTAACTTTCCAGATACAATACTCCCAGTGCTAGAGTTCATTCTTAGTATAGGTATGCATGTTAATTTCTATTTCATTCTATTGCAATTTTAAATAGTATGTAGTCATTGTTTTGCATTTATATTCCAGAAATATTATTTTCGGTGGGGATCTTGATACATACCAACAGCAGAACTATTCTGTTGGACTGAATATTAAAGTTATGGAAATACTTAGGTAGATTTCATTTCTGTACTTTTATCAGGACGAGTAGGCCCTCTGACGTGATTACTTAATGAAGCAATTCAGTACTGAAGGAGTAGCATGTCATGCATTATATTATTAAGGCAGCATGTAAAGCTTAATTAAATCTTTTCAAGCATTTGTTCTATGAGTGGGAGAGAACTTTGAATGCAACAATCAAGGTGGTTATATGGAGGATGTGCAAAGATAAATGTGTAAGTAGGACAGCATATATTTCCATTTTCATCCACTAGGGGGACCTATTGTTGTTACAAAGTAGTATTTGAAGAAGGAGAAACAAAATGCAGTTTATAGCATGGTCTTTTAACTCTGTCAGTGCATTGACACCTTAAAAGGTGTAGACTTTTTCATCCGTAGTAATCTTTAATTAAATTTGGACTTCTAAAGATTTAAGCAATGTTAGATGTCTCTGTAACACTGCGGACAAAGCGCACATTTAAAACATGCACAGAAGCCTGATCTTGCACATTCCTACATTATATCAAATAACTTCTTAGGAAAAGCAACATGTATTAATGATGTTCTGCCTCCATTTACTAATAGAGCTTGTACAGCACCATGCTTTTGTCTAGCTATATATAGTTGTAGTGTGTGTGCATGCTGAAGATGTCAGAAGTAATGACTGTAGGTGAAACAAAGGGAGGAAGTACTCATTAGAGTAGTTCCATTTGCAGATTTATCCTCAAACACGGAATTTTATGGGGGGAGGGCTGTTGCCTCTCATTTAGAAACCTCCCACCCTTTCCTCCATCTTTTTTATTACCACAAAAATCTTTGAAGGAAGGAATAGAATAAAATAGCTACACAGCATCTTTTAATTGATACTTCTAGGAGCAGTCTATCTGCAGGTACCCCAAATGCAGGGCGTTCCTTTCAAAGATTGTTGAAGAAAAGGGAAATGGCAGCCAGCACTACACTGCAAGGACTTGTGCAAGATTTTGTGTTCAGCATTTCCTATGACTGTTCTGTGCTCCTGCTTGCACAAGAGATTGCACGAGCTCTCGAACAAGCACGGCATTCCTGGATGTAGTTTTCTTTTGCAACACTTAACATGAGGCATAAAACAGTACTCCTGAGCCAACAACACCTTTTCTATGCAGAAAAACACCTTATCATTCAATCCATGTTGCACTGGTGTCATGTAAGTACACACATGCATGCACGCAAGATTGTGTGTATGCCTTCTCATAGGTAGTGCATGGGACAGATCCAGCAAGTGCATATCTTTTTTCTTGTATTTTATTATTTCTGAACTCTGAAAAGTTCTGGAGGGGGGTGAGAGGGAGAGAGATTTAAGTTGTTGATGGTAAATCAAGCAGGCTGCTATCTCATTCTTTTCTGGGCTAAAATCCAAATCGCACAGCAGTTGCAAAGAAAAAGCAAACGCATCGCTAAATTCATCGAGAAATATTTTAACAGTATATAATCTCTGTCAAGATAAAATTGCTTTGTGATTTACATTACAATAAATCCTGACCTTGAAGTGCTGCAGACTAAGCTAAACTGTAGTGTACTTTATTGTGTCACTGAATCAGTGCACGAAGCTGAGGTGCAATAGCTGTATTAGTCTCACCATTGTGGTACTGGAGTGTTATAAACATCAAGAGAAGCACTGCAGTCACTGTGCATAATTGAGGTATTGGTCTTCCTTCGTAGATTAGCAGGCAGGCCCACCCAGTCACCAGAAACAGAACTCTCTCAATGGATATAAGTTCAAAAACTTGAATTTAAATATATTTCCTGAAAGGTCACCTGAAATTAGAAATCCAGGCAGAAATCCAGATCCACATGTTTATTCTGATCTTATTTGATACTTGTGAGGTTGGGAGAGCACCCCCATGTGGTCAACTTGCACATTACAACTCCCTGTAAAATGCTTGAAACTGATTTTTGGACTTGGTTATCTAATATTATCAGATAAAGGAACGATCACCAGATCTTTTTAACCCTGTAACTATTGAGGAGGAAATGGTATCCTGTGGTAATCTCTGTCTGTGTCTAAAAGCAATAAACAAAGTGGATTTTATGATGCACCAAAACTTTATCGAAGAGCTTCTCCTTTTGAGTGAGCCTTTTCGTCTGACACCTGCTCTTTTCTTTCATGTTTTTATCTTGATAGTGATCTGATGGGCAGAGTGCTCTTTTCTAGCTCTTTATTAAAGTGTGGCACATACCATTGCATTGATAATATTTTTCTACCTTCACTTGGAGTTTTCTGTTATTTTTGTTTTTGTAAACAAAGTTCATATGTTCTTTACATTACTGTATGTATGTATGTATCAAATTCATCTACTCAGTAGATAGATGCTAGTGAACTTTTAGATACTATTGAATCTTACAATTGCACACATACTAGGTCAATGTCTTTGAACATGCTTTAGATGATGCACTTATCTAAGTATTAAAGGCTCTTTACGTACATGCATAACTACATATGTGACATATTTAAGAGCATTCAGCAATTAAGGGAGCGCCAGACTGGCTGAATAGGCCCAAATACTCTGTGATTTTGCACAGGGGGTATATTCTACAGTGGAACGACTTGCTCTTATTACAGCACATTTCTTTAAAATGTACTGAGCAACGCTCCCTCCACCCCGCAGCTACCTTAAATGCCATAAAACGGTCCACCTTGTTATATTTCTTCAGCGTTTTGTTACATTTGAGTTTTATTTTTGATCTCAGACATATGTATGTATGTACATATGCATATATGTATGGCACTTTCCGAAGAGGTTCACAGTTACATTACTTGCCATTTCTGCGAGCTCTTTTGAGAGTAGAATGCAGCTCCACTTGTACTGTGCATGCTTACTGTGGACATATGCTCACGCCAGACAAAATCTGGTAACCGTTTCTCACAGATGGCAGTGAGTAATGCTTTTGCTTATTTCACCCACCAAAATAACCCATGTAGCACTCATACAAACCCAAGTTTCCAGCAACTCATCTGGTGCAAACAAGAAGTAGATTGTGTATCTTTGCTTCTGCAGCAGCTATTATTAGTAGCAATGCTAAAAAGCGAGCAAGCATCTAATGAAGCAGGATACAATTTCCTAGGTTCTCTCCTGAATTCTATATCTGGATGTGAGCCAAATAATAACTCTCGTTTTCATGAGAAACTCCTCAGTTTATCAATATGTGGTCCAAGATTCCCGCTTCTTTGTAAGGGATGGATACAAAGATGACATCCATCGTATTTTGATCTGGGGAAAGATCTTTGCCTTCTCTTAGGCTGTGTGAGTTTATCTGAGCCACTTATCATGAAAACTGTAAGCCGTGGCTGGGCTCCCTCCCTCAGAGAGTCTGCTTTCTCTCTCCTCTTGGGAGCGGCTGCTCTGGAGAGGGTTTTACCCTTCAAAGTGGTCTAAAATACATTTAAATAAATGAAATAATGATTTGCTCGTCATCTTTTCCCATCATTGGTACCACTCATTTGCTTGAGAGCTGGAGAACCCATGAGAAAGCACAGGAGCATTTTGCACTCCTCCTCACCACCACCATGACCTCCTTTGTCTGGGTCGTGTGAACCAGCTGCTTGAAGTGGTAAAGAAAGGAACCCACTCCTAGAGGCTCTTGTCTGTGAGGCCCCACCAAAGCAGGAGCTCTTGGCAGATGCCTAAACTTGGTGCCACTGCCAGCTGCAAGCAGCATCAGGATTCTCACTTCCTGAGAGCTAAAGCAGATGTGATCCAGGTGTCTGTTGACAGCAGGTACTTTTAAAAGCTTGCACTTTTCTTGGAGCGTGTGTCCTCTCTTTTCCGTACTTCAGCATACCGTATTTTTGCAATGGAACAGGTGCTTGAGGCACAGATGTATGGAAGCCACCCCATGATGCCCGTGGCTGGGCTCCTTGCTGAGCGCCGTGTGGGGGAGGCGATAACATACTTGGCTTGAGGAGTGGAACTGGGGCAGTTTCAACTCTGCTGCCAGCTCATCAAGCTCAGAGCTATCTCATGTGACTGTTTAATCCCAGTGGCAGTTGTCTAATATGCAACAGCTGTGGATTCCTAACCTGAACCTTCCTAATAAACTAAAAGAGTGCTTGGGAGATAAAGGAACGGGAACTGAACTGAAGCAGAATGGTCTATGGGAGCAGTTTCCTTAGGTAATAAATAAAGTTATTTCTTTTTCCCCCACCCAGGGGTTTAGACTTTTTAAAAGAAACACATAAGAAACACACTTTTCTTTTATCATACAGCATTGGAAATTGAACCAAAACAAGCAACTTGAGTTCACAGAAAAGAATACAGGCAGATCAAATGTATTGAAATGCAAGTGAAAATATTAATGCACAATAGAGTATACACTGCAAAACTGTGTTAATAAAGCAGAATACTGACAGTCGACCGCAAAAGCTACTCACCCCAAAGCGCTTGTTATGGGCTCTTTTCACGTGGCTACGATCTAATCTTACTGGAACAACACCACTGGATGCAGCCCCTCTCTGCAAGTGAAAGAGACTCTAAACAAAGCACTCTAAAGAAGTGTTTAAAAACTTTTTAAAAGTTGGTACAATATGTCCTTAACATGTTATATGATGTTTGAAAAACATTTTGTTGGCCACTGTGCTGTGAAGCACTTTATCAACAATGTAACAACAACAATAGAATTTAATGTTCCATTTCTTCACACTTCAGCCACTTGCCAATTTCTGCTTTTCTGCTTGATTACATGAGAAAAATACATCAACACACACATTGCTGGTGTACAGCTTTCTTCTTCTTGAGCTTATTCTATTTCTTGGCACCATGTGCTATTGGCAACCAATAGAGCAAAGCACTGGCATTATGGAACATGGTCTCACATCTTAACTTCCTGAATGGTACCATAGCTGGACCTTTAAATTGGCTTCTGTGGTCAACAACTACAAAGAGTAAAAGAAATTGCAGTCATCTCTTAAATGCTTGGGTATTTTTAGATACTTTGTGGGATGTGTATCAATTACTTGGTAGCATAGAGTTAGTAAAGAATGCACAAGATACATTTAGTATCCTTTGAATGTATTTTAAGAGCATTTGCTTCTGACGCTTAATGTATAATTTACTGGATTGCAAATTACATCATTATAATACTACACACTGGGAAAGGTACCAAAGGAAAAGTCTTTGAAGTGTGAACTAGTATGAAGTACATATTCTGGTGAGGGAGGGGGAGAACTAAAAAAAAAGCCTTTGCGGGGAGAAAAGGGTTATTTGTTTCCTGCCCAAGGCCAATGTTTCTGAACTTAGAAAGGGGATATATTTATATACTGTGTACACACACACACACACACACACACACATATATCTGGCCCATGTTTCATACTAGTGACATTTACTGTTCCCAGATCTTCTCAAAGGATCTTAAAAAATAGGCCAACATTTTAGTTTTGTGCTGCCTGCCTTAAATTCATAGCATATAATGATGCCTGTGTTTTGTTCTATTTAATATTAAAGAAGAGAGGGTGTATTTAGGGAGATGAAGACAGAATTTGTGTGACCTCCAGTTTTCCATGTCTTGGGTTGCAGTGCATGCTGGTGGCCATTTTGAATATTCAAGCCCTAATGATCAGTCATCATGGCCTTTATGTGAGGGTTATTTTACACTAATGTGAAGGTTAGGAGGGATGTTTTATGGTTGTGTAAGGGTTATAAGCTATCCTTGCTTGGTTCACACAAAACAATAAGCCACGGTAATTACACACTGTGGTTTGAATATTCAAAAAGGCAGCCAGTGGACGCCATGACCCACCATGGCTTACTTAAGCCATAGTGGGCTGTGGGATTAATATGCACCAGCATGAAGTCTAATGCTTCCTGCCCCAGCTACAATCACAATAGGCCAGTTTCTACAGTCAGTTAAACTACAGTGACTTAAATAAGCTACAATGATTTGTTTTACTCTCTGGTACCAGCAGCCATTTGCCTAATTATCTAGCCAAGCATAGCTTGTTATATTGTCCAAACCAGATGGCACAGATTGTTTGAGAGGGGAATAGCCCTCAAATAACCCCACAACAAGCCATGGGTTATTTGAGGGTTGATTCCCTCTCAAACAAGCCATGGTGCCTGGGTTTGGAAGAGAAGGCAAGCTGTGTTGAGGTGGGCAATTAGGCAAATGGCAGCTGGCATATTCTGGCACATGCTGGGGATCAAGATAAGCCCTTTGTGGCTTGGGGATCCTTCTGGAACCACCTTTGTTCTTTGAGGCTCAGCTGTCCTCACTGCAGCTGAGTGCCTTATAGTTACAGCTGTTGGCCAGCCACATGTCTATCCGGACAGGGTTAGTCTAATTTTTCAATAATCTACCCTTTGGTAATTTCTAAATTTGAGGCATGTAAGACACACTGTGTGGGGCTGCCCTTGAGGCAGCTGCTGCTTGTGCAAATTGAGGCAACCGGATTGATAACTGGGACCAGAATCTTCTGGTCCAGATTCTGATTCAGAAGACCAGATCATAACTCAGATTCTGGCCCACTTGCATTGTTACCCAGCATGCTTCCAAACACAGTGCAAGATGCTGGTTTTAATCTGTAATGCCCTACACAGCTTGGGACCACCATACTGGTCAGTGTGCCTCTCCTGACCAAAATCTGCCTGAATACTATGGTCCATATCTGAAGCCCTCCTCCAAGAGCCAACTCCAGAGGAGGCTTGGTTGGTGGCAGCAAGGAAGAAGGCCTTCTTTGTAGCAGACCCCAGTTACGGACCATGCTCTGCTGAGCCCTGTCTTGTGCCAATTCTTCTCTTTCTGCTGCCAGTAGAAGACCACTCTCTATGCTGGGGCCTTTTAATGACATGGGGAGGTCTTTGTCAGCAGTTGTCTAGAATATTGAATATATTGAATATTGATCTCAATAGTTTTAAAAAAGTTTTAAAATTTTGTATTGAATTGTATACCTTTCACTGTGTCTGTACTATATTTTTCTTTTATTTGTCTTGTATTAAGAATAACTCTCACCTGCTTAAGGAGCTTCAGCTATTGGGCAGTTATGTTGCTGTTATGTGCTTTCAAGGGGGTGTGACTTATGGCAACCCTATGAATGAAAGCCCTTCAAAAGCTGTATCCTCGAAAGCCCTGCTCAGTTCTTACAGACTCAAGGCTATGGCTTCCATTGTGGAATTGATCCATCTCATACTTGGCTTTCCTCCTCTTCTTCTGCATCCAACTTTTTCTAGCATGACTGTTTTCTCCAGTGAGTCTGGCCTTCTCATGATGTGCCCAAAGTACAGCAGCTTGAGTTTTGTCATTTTTGCTTCCAGGGAAAGTTCTTGCTTGATTTGATCTGCCTCTGTGCCGGTCCAGGGTATTTACAAAGCCTTCCTGCAGCACCATGTTTCAAATGCATCCATTTGTTTCCTGTTAGTTTTCACATCCAAACATAGTGGGCAGGATACAAATGAACTCATTAGGGAAGAGGGGTTCCTTGGTGTTCCTCTCCACAAATAAGGTATTGCACATGACTGTGCAAAGGATGACTTATGGTTAGTGACTAGGAAGGGAAGAGTTAATCCTCCCATTCCTGTACGGTGATTAGTGTTCAGTTTCAAAAAATGTAGGCAAGGCTACATGGTATGCATTTAGCATGACATGTTGCTAGGCCTAAAACCAGTGTTTTCCTTATCGAGTCCTAGTTGTGCTTTCAAGAATCAGTGTTGGGCTCCAGAACATAGGTATTTCTTATTTCATATTTGATTTAATTTTCCTGTGTTAATATACTATATTTACTTATATGTGCAGGGGGTGTGTTTGCATTTGTTTATATTTATAAGGCCCACAGTGCTCAGGCAGGGAAAGTTTAACTCTTCCCTCATCAGTGCCATTTGTATACCACTTTTCTATGTAATATATTCACATAGAAAATAAGGTGGGCAGTAAGCAAACAATCAATAAACTTGTCAGTTATTACCCATATAGGGGTGGCAACATGTGGACCAAAGATGTTGGTGCCAGTCAAAACAGCTGGGGAAGGCATTCTATAACTGGAGGACCACCAGGAAGAGAGTCCACGACCAATTTGAAAAGGCCATCTCTCCAGCATCTTCCTGCCTCATAGTTAAAGGCACTTATAAGAGCATTTCTGATACAGCATTTATATTGCCCATGAGGGATGGCGGTCATTCAACTGGACTCAAATGATAAATGTTTCTGAGGATATTCAGAACTCATCCTTAACCACTAAATCACCAAAATGAATTGGTTCCTACATGAACTGTTCACAGACTGTTTAACAATCTGATTTTTTTCTTGTAGTCAACAGGCCTTTAGGGAGAGTGAGGTGACCATCCCGAGCAGCAGACGCAGGACGTGAGTGCAGAGCAGGGACTCTTTTTCAGTGTGCTAGTTTTCCTATGGATTGTACCTTCCAAGAAGCACCAAGAGTCGCATGGCTGTGGGTGGGCGGCAGTTTTCAGTTCAGTAACTAGTATGTGAGAAACGATTGTGATTTTTTTGCCAAATTGGTGTAGAGTTGTATCATGGGCTGTGGTTTACTACGGGCCATTCTAATATGGAGCAAACTGCACAATGAAGGAGATACCACCACAAATTGGTTGTGGACTCTCTTTATGTGGACTCTCTTTAATAAAGCCCAGTTGGTTTAATTGGAATATATCATTGACCTGACACTTCGAATGAATAAGACAATTCTTTTATTGATGGATTATATTGAAGGGGAACATTTTGCAATAAGGAATAATGTGTGTGAGTGTAGGAGGACCTTAAAGTGTGAGAAAGTTTTCCACAACGGCACATCATAGTACTTTGCAGCATGTCAGTTAAGAATGTGAAAAGTGACAAGATGCTGAGAATGTTATAAGTTTTTCAGATGCACCATCTACTTGTGCTGATCAGCTAAGGCGAATGGTTATTTTTAAGTATTTTAAAATTTGCACATATGCATATTCCAGGTATTTGTTTTCCAGCATGCCAGTATCGTCATCCATGACTAATAGATCCTTTATGCTGAGAAAAGCTTTGCTAAGTACTGGCCTGAGTAGCCAAGTCTTCCTGGAGTGAAGACATTTGAAAGACATTTTATGCCGTGGCACCACGCAGAGGGCATTAATCTTGCTTGTGATTTCTTCTTTCTTTAACAATGAAAAAGCTTTAAATGTAGAAATCTTGTTAAATCAATCATTCCTGGGAATTTAGATACACAGTGTGATAAAGGCAACAACTTTCAATACCAGGAGGCAATTTTTGCCATATGTTTTGTACACTGGAATGTTTAGGAGGAAAGGATGCAAAATGGATTTTTTTAGCACTCTTTAAAATGCAGTAGCTTAACATGCAGTCAGTTATTTTTGAGTGAACACTGCCCTGTACGAAAATACAATAAAGTGCCAAATGCTATTGATAAAGTTAATTTGTATACACTGTATTAAGTGACTTTAGGATTATAGCCATAATTACTGAGGAAGGGCAATTGGCTGAAACATTTATGATTTAGTGAAAAATATCATTCTATCTATTTCCCAGATTTGGGATGGCCAGTAACCAGTCAGACAACCAGTCTAACAACGTGGCAGGCCCCCGTGTGCTATTTAAATAACTCACGATGAACTGCAGCATGTGATCCAAATGTGGTCAGTGTGACACTTTAGGAGAAAGCGTGATCACACTGGGACTTTTCTGCTGGTGTGCAGGGTGAACTCATTGTTCTCTGGATTTATACAACGATTTGTATCCTGTCTTCTGCTCAAAGGTACTCCTGAAGCAGCTAACAATGTATGTAAAGGGGACAACAAAAACAGTAACCAGACCGGGTAATTTGTTGTTCTTGTTGGCCAGTCATTTCCAACTTACCATGATCCTGTGAATGAAAGCTCTACGAAATGCTCCATCCTCGACTGCCCTGCTCAGCTTTCACAAATGGAAGGCTGTTGATGCCTTGATGGAATTAACCCATCCCATAGTTGGACTTCCTCTTCTTTTTCTGCCTTTGACTTCTCCTAGCATGTTTGTCTTCTCCAATGACATGCCTGAAGTATAACAGCTTGAGATTTTTATCATTTTTTGCTTCCAGGAAAAGCTCTGTCTTGATTTGGTCCAGGACCCACTTGTTTGTCTCTCTGTCGATCCAGGATATTTGGAAAGCTCCCCTCCAGCACCATGTTTTCAATGCATCAATTTTCTTGCTGTCAGCATTCTTCACTCTCCAGCTTTCACACCCATATACAGTGAAAACCTGATATTCCTTTAGGGAAAGGGCACATAAAGAGATGCCTTTATACCAAGGCATACTGTTTGTCCATCCAGCCCAGCAGTAACTTCAGTTGCTTGATGACCTCCAGATGTTTTGTACTGTAACTCTCATTATTCCTATCTCACATAGCTACAGGTAGAGGGTTCAAGCTGAGGAAGTGGGCTACAGAGCCAACCCAATTTGGTTTAAAATTCAAATTTGGAAGGAGAGACTAAAAATGGAGGCTGGGAGGGGTTCCTTTTGTGACTCCCAAGAGTACAGAAATTATGAAAGCATGCAAGGCCTTTTGGTAGTCCCTTCCCAATGCTTTCCTTTCCCTGTTGGACCATAGTCCTTGAATGCAAAACTAACAACTCGTATCTTCTCTAACTTGCAAACTGGGGCTAAAAGCATTCTGCCCTGTCCGCCCCCTGTGTTCAGCTGTAGCTAGGGACTGGCAAAGCTACAATGGGGACAAGTAGAGGCAGGAGCCACAACCAATCCAAGTCGTATCCAGAGTAACAACTAGCAAGCAAGGCACTGCAGGGGAAAAGGGACTGTAGTGAGACTAGACCAAAGAGACTAGAACAGCAGTTAATACAAAGTACTGCACCTATCCTAAACATTCTTCCCCTGCACCCCCCGCCCCCTGAAATGATTTTGACAAAGTCAATTTAATTGATACCATTTATTTTAACATGGTAAATATTAACCCAGCTCTTTGAAATTAAAAAAGGAAAATTGAAATATGGCCTGCAGGAGATGGGTGGAGGAGATGAATCTTATTTTTTATAATGCCTTGAGAAAAAGGAAAAGACCCTAGAATGGCATATAATATTCCTCCCACTTCTGAGGAGAGGCCTGTAGAGCAGTGGATGGAGGAGAAGGGGGGGGGAGAGCTCCATAACCTTGACCTAACTCCTTTAAACTTGCCATGAACCCCTAAAAGAGAGTAATATGGACTAATGTTTCTCTTCTCCAGACCTCAGTATCTTTCTCTCTTTTCTCTGTGGCTTATCTTTCTTCTCCCGAGATCTTCATACCTCTTCAGCAAGAAGCAGCAGTTTTTGCCTTTCCATGCCATCTTCACCTCTTAGGCATCTGTTTTTGTCCCCTCCGAACTCAGCACTTAGCAGTCTCCTCACTCTTCCCTCTCCTAAACGCTGCTCATGCCCCTTCAGTTACTTCTCTGTCCTGCATGTCAGATGCTTCCCCTTTGCCCTCAGTGGGGCCTATAACCAAAATGGCTGAAGAGAACAGGAACTGCTGAGTCCATCGTATCTTGGAGAGGATGCTGAGTCAGACAAAAAGGAGAACATCCGGAAGAACCTTATGGAAAAGTGACAATAAGTCTCAGGATGTATTGTTCAAAGTAACTTAATTTGCCTGCCAAAGAAAAGCATGAATACCTTTGTTGGGTCAGGATCCACAAAAAGAGTTTCAAAGACTTGCATAGGACTCTTGAGCTACAGTTTGGCCACCCTGCTAAATAATGCATTCCCGGATCTTCAAGTAACTCCCCACTCCTGGCTATCTCCATCTTTTAAAATAGTAGTTTCCCCATAAACTGTGTCAACATATTTCTCACCTGTTGGCTTGCGTCTTCTTGATGCAGCTATGCTCTTCTTTTCCTGTTCTTATTCTTGTTTCCTCTTTCCTTTTATAGAGGACTCTATAAACAGTAATAAACTGCTAAAAGAACAAGCTGAAGATAATTAATGGAGTTATTAGACAGGAATTAATCAAGGCAAACAATACATGACTTGTCTGTTATTTAGTTTAGAGAAACTATTACTGTCATTAAATAACCAAAACATATCACTTATACTGAGATGCTGTGATATTTCCTTTGATGATTTATCCAGAGAAAAAGCAATGAATGTTTCGATTGTAAAGAAAGATAAATATCAATTGCCAGACAGTAAATATGCATTAGGCAGGTAAGTCAGGAATATTGACAGAATTAATAAATAATATCTAATTTCAGAAGCCTTCATTTGTAAATTGTCCATAAGAGAACACTTAAGAACAACTAATGACAAGTAATTACCATGTGACATCTTTTAACCACCCTGTTATTATAACAATAATATAAATCTCCAATAAGTTGGAGATTATGAAAGAGTTGGCTTTTGCGTCAATTCAGCATATCCTTGTAGGTGAATGGTGACTTGTATCAGGTTGTGATATTTTTCGCATTATTTAGCATAGCATGTAAAGACATCATTTAGTGTGTGTTGCATAATTTGCGAAGATTAATCTTTCTGGATCATTTTGTTAACCATTTGAAAAAGGATCTTTATTTGTTTAAGAGTCATGCTAGGAGGAAAGAAAAGAGTGTAGGCCTTTTATATTTCATCCCTTCCAGCAATGGTTGCTGGAATCCCAGATTATGTGTTTTCAAGAGCTGGTTCATACAGGAAGCATTCCACAGAATTGTCACTGGGACTGGGTTCACACACCACAGCAGGCAGTTTCCACAGTCATTCGCATGCATGTGCCTCAAAGGTGATCAGGCGCATCAGAGTAACTCACCTCCTGCCTGCCCTTTTCCTCCTCCTCAGTTCTCTGGGAGCCATCCCAGGAGGCACTGCGGAGAGGGAAGAGGCTCCTCGCTCTGACAAGTGCAGTCCCCAAGGCTGTCTAGCTGCCTCTGCTGCACATGCAGGGCCCTGGAGCAGAGCAGAGAGGACAAGGAGCTGGTCAGGCACCCTCCCCTTCAGCTCTGGAGGGGACCACATGAGCAGGGAGGGTTGCCCGATTCACACTGAGACAGAAGGTGTGGAGGAAACTGGCCAGGCAGCACTACAGAAAGGAGCAGCAGCACTCAATTGATGGCCCCTTTGCACATTCCAGAGCATGCGTGAATGAGCCAGTGGCAGGGGCAAGAAGCAGCCGGGTGGCAGAGCCTGGTTGGGGGCTGTTGTGTGTCCCAGTGGCCTCCGCTGCTGATCCCCTTTCTCACTCTGGCTTGCCAGAGAGGCATTGGCAACCAGAGTGAGAAAGAGGGGGCTAGTGTTGCCTTCAGCGCATCGCTGCTTCCCCGCTGCTCCCTGCCCCTCCTGCTAGCTCATTCATATGTGTGAGGAGCATGGCTCTGGCATGTGCAAAGGGCAGAGGGGGGATCGTGGAGCAGCTGGGATCACTGCCCAGCTGATTCCCACGGCTGCTGCTGGCTCACGCGGAGTGGTGTGAGAGGGAGTGGAGCGTGCAGAGGGGCGGCAGGTGGCAGCCCGCTGCGGTGTGAAGCTCCTAATTGGTCACCATGGCCACCACCCACCATGGCTACTGCTCCTGGCCGCCGTTCAGGTGAGAGGGGCACCGCAGGTAGCTCTGCTGTGGCATGCAGCCCGTAGCTGGGCCCCACTGCCGGGCAGATTCTTGCTGCTCCCACTCATTCAGGAGAAGTGGTGGGAGAATCAATTCCACGGCACTGCGCTTCTCCCAGCACTGGCCTGCTGATTGTGTGTTCCTGCCCTAGGGAAGATCTTTAGGACAGCAGCAGAGGGGAGTGGGATGCCCTAAGGGTTTTGCCAAATGGCAGCTCTCTGTGGCTCTCTCTGGTGGCCCCTTGGTAAGAGGCAACAGGGCATTCCTGCCATCCATATGCATGGTTCTGGCCTTGGTACCACAACAAGCGGTGTCTTTTGGTTTGGATAACACAACAAGCCATCATGATGCCAAGAAACCATAGAACAGACAGGTCTCTTCTGTCTGCGGCTTCTCAGAACCAAACCTACCACACCAATGGGGTTAAGATGACAAGACAAGAAAAGGGAAAAAACAAACAAACAAACACACTATTACTTCTCATGTTGTGCAAACTCACCCTGAGTGTATGCAAGGCAGTTGTAAGCTAGTAATCCAACTAAGATTGCATTTGAAGTGCTCATTTAGAAACCATGGCTTGTTCCATTTATTAGCATATCAATTGATTATGTTGTTTTTCAACCTACTGCTTACTCAAGTAGTGTACAATAGTATACATCATGCCTATCCGGCCTTTGAGATCTACACAGGGGGCCCTCCTGTGTGAGCCATTCCTTAGGGAGGTGAGAGGGATGACCGCTTGGAGGAGGGCCTTTTCTGCAGCTGCTCCCAATATTTGGAATGCTCTCCCCAAGGAGATTCGCCTGGCACCCTCTTTACTTTCTTTCCAGAACCAGGCCAAGAACTTCCTTCTTAAAAAAACTAACTGATTGCCATAGACCTTTGTTGTGTATATTTTGCTGTGTTTTATTGCTGTTTTCAATGTAAAATGTGTTATGGTTTTTATTATGTTTTATTGTGTTTTTATGTCATTTTATGAGCCTTCCAGAGGTGCTGTGGCACAACTGGGTGGCATACAAATGTTTTCAATGAATGAATGAATGAATGAATGAATGAAAGACCTGCAAATGCAGTTCAATACAAACAAGTGTAAAATGCACATTGAAGCAAAAAATAAAGAAACTACAAATTTACATATCAGGTGATGGGATGTGAGCTAGAGGTGATTGACTGAGAAAGAGTTACTGGGGGCTGTGGTGGACAGCTCAGTGAAAATGTCTTCCCACTATGTGGATGCTTTGAAAAAGGTAAGCTCCTTGTCAGGCATAATTAGGAAAGGAATTGAAAATAAAACTACTGGTATCACACTCTTGTTATAGAAATCTTTGATGTTCACATAGAACTGTGTAGTGTTCTGGTCACTTCAGAAGAGGGTAGCGAAAATGATCAAGGGGCTGCAAACCCCCTCCCCTCATGCATAATGATTACAACAGCTGGGATTATTAGGTTAGAAAAATGGCAGGTAAAGGGAGCCATGACAGAGAAGTTCAGAAATATGCATGGTGTGGGGAAAGCAGACAGAGCGACATTTTTCTCCAACTCTCTCAGTTCTAGAATCTGGGCCGTCCCATGAAAGTGATTGGTGAAAGATCCAGGACAGATATGGAGTTCACTTCATAGGGTTGCCATAAGTTAGAGATGACCTGATAATAACATAACAATAAAGGAAATTCCCTTCCCTGAGATGTACTGATGGCTGCCAGTTTGGATGGACGGACATATTCATGGAGGAGGAGGCTGTCAGTGTCTACTAGCCTTGTGGTCTATGGTTTATCTTGTGGTTTATCATTGGCAGCACCATGCCTGCATACAGCAGTCGCTGAGAAGATTGGGCAGGAGGAAGCCTTGCACCCATCCTGCTTGAGGGATCTCCTGTGAGCAGCGGGTTTGCCACTGTGTATGGAGGGTTGAACTCGATGGACTTTTGGTCTGATCCACTATGGGTTTCTTATGTTCTTAGTAGGACTCAAACACAGCTTTGCACTCATTCGCTCTAGGTGCAATGTGCAACAAACTTGATGGGACCTGTAAGCATTTCTGTTGCTTTTTAAAAGAGTATTTAGTGCTGCTTTTAGTCATACAATCTATATACATCATTTATTTACAACTCTAAATGACATATGGTTAATATGTTCAGTTCATATTTAACTGAAGGATAGTACCTTTATAGAGATAACAGTAATTTTAAAAAATCAGCTAAAGTGAAAGACTTTTAAAAATGGTTAATGCTTCCTCTTCCAGCTAGAAAAACATACAGGTCAACCAAGCAAAAGTACTCTTTCTGCCAAGATGCTCTGACGTCGACCTTGCTTGTCTAAATTTCAGCCCATATTTTTCTTGGGAAAACTGGTAATTTAGTTACTGTACAATGGCATTTGCTGGTTTTGAGCATATCCTTTGCAAAACCCAGCTGACTCAAGGGCAAAATGATGGATTTTTCAAGATCTGAGAAAGTACAAGTTGTAAACACCGGGCAATAAAAATGCCTTCCACGCAATTTCCCATTGGCCGATTGTCAAGTTCTTCCCTTCCCACACTTGCCTTGTACAAGATCTATCTTTTCTTAAGCCTGCAACCCTGTGACATTGCATGCTCTGGTTTGTACACTTAACAGTAACTTAGACGCAGCACAAATAAAGAAATCTGGGGTTCAGCGCTAGCCAGGGAATGCCTGCTAAATGTTACCACCCAATACAATGACTAAGCTCTCATTCAGCGTGCTACAACCTTGAGGCAAATAATAAATCAAGCACCTGATGGTTTGTAGAGTTGCAAAAATTATAGATATATTTTCCTGATGATATGTTTAGGAGGTATCCTTTTAAAAAAATCACAGCACTGACAATATTTTTTGTTGTCCTATAAATCAAATCCTCTCATCCCACTAACCTCCCAGGGAACACATATATACTGTGCAGCTGACTGCAAGTACAGAGTATTGACTTTCCCATTTACAATTTTCCCAGTGGAGAAACTGGTGGAAGATTTGCACCTGTCGTTTGCCATATCATTCCAACAGGTAAAAGCAAAAGAAAAAAGGCCATATTTTAAATCCTAAATCATCATCCTAAGATTAGAGCAATTATTTTTAAACTTCCTGTCTTCAGAAAATTATTTTGACATCCATGTGCCTACTGAGGAAGCTCTGAGTGTTGTGGGGGTGATGGGGAGAATTCTAGGGAGCACACAGCTCATTCCACTGGCACTGACTCTCTCCTTCAACAAAATATATGCCCAAGAACCAGTCACACACACACCCCTCTGCCTCATAACTGGGAATTCAGACGATAAGTTTGATAACAGTAGGAACCCTGTCTTTCAGAAAGATTGTTTACTATTATCCCAATAAGCCTCTGATGTCTGACAGGTCAAATCCTGCACCAAATTTATAACTGGCCAAGGGGTCTCTTGGATATTCAGAGTGGCTTCTTACTAAACTCCATCAGGTTTCCTGTCGCATCGAGCTATGTTAGAATCTTCTCTTCTAAGCCTTGGTGTTTGCCGCTGGTATCTTTGTGAATTCTGCTCATGCTTAACCTTCACCCTGGTTCAATTTGAAACCTAGTATTACTCGCATTTGGGGTCATTTTTGTTCCCCCCCCCCACAAGAGTGCCTCAGGCAAGGCAAATGCTGCAATATGAAAAGGGCTTTGTTTGGTTGCATGTTTTCCCCAGGAGGTGTGAATGAGCATAAGAATGGAGTTCAGGCTTCAGCTAGTATGGTAATTTGACTTAATCTTTCTTTCAGGTATGCATAACAATAAAATCTGCATAACAATGTGTGGCCTAGTGACCTTCAATCTTCAGAATAAAAGTTTTGCCAACAAATTTCATATCATCACAAAACAGCTTTGCTTCAATTGATTTTAATTTGTTTTGCTGGAAGTTTTTCTCAGCTCTTGGCTCTCAAAAGAACTAAGACAACCTGTAGTTAATCTCCTTTTGTGCTTTTGTTTGGGGTATAAAAATATCCCACGGAACTATTCTGGGTGGAACTTGTACTGGGACATGGCTCTCTGTCTCTATCAAACAGATACTTTGTCTTGAATTATTCTTTAAACCTGGAAGTGAGTTAGTATAAGCCCTTCTTTGGTGGAGAGTTATTGCAAATTCCATGCTGTGATTTCATGCTAGGGCCACTTATTCTCAAGCAAATCTGTTGAAAGTGTAGCCAGCCAGAGAGGTGTAGCTTTTAGTCTTTTTAGCTGCAGACTTAGCATTCACTGCCTTATAGCCCGCTGTAGGACAGTCAGAGCAAGTGAATTGCTTCCAGATGATATTCTAGCTTCTTTCTGAACTTTCTGCATCTATTCTAATTTCATCATAATTCATCTTCTTCAGGTGTTTTAAACAAGCTAGCTTGTTTTTATAGTTGTAATTCTTGTTACTGAACAAAACAAGAAAGGATTGAATCTTCTTAAATTACACTGCCCTGCCCCAACATTCTGAGGACATTGGACACATTTGGAATTTTGAGAAAATACTCAAAATGTGCCATGGAAAAGAAATGTCCAGTAGTGTTAGAACAGATCTTGGATTTCCATGACTACATGGTGTCCTGCTCAACCACCATCGAATTAAAGCTTGTGCACACCTGGTGCTTGCCAATGCTGCCATGTCACAAAAAGATGGAATCCAGGCCTCACAATTCTTCATTATTTTACATGATATGCCAGTAAAACTACCATCAAATCACTGAATACATCTGTGGACACAGAAGGAATCTGGGATTTGCTCGTGGCTATAATTGGTACCCAGCTATCCAATAAAAATAGTTTTATAAAAGAGCTCTGAAGATGCACAGAATGGAAAGTCTTATGGGTGCTGTAGGTGGAGTAAGCTGGTGGCATGGTGCCTGTATGCACCACATGAAGACTGTAGCAAAGAGTTCCAGGGTCATGACATTATTGCAAGGTGGTTAATAAACTATAGAGCCTTGTCAACTATTCTGCATGTGCCAGTCAAGTGCCGGGGAATTAGAATCAGCTCATCTGTTGTGCAAACCTGGTCAGGGTGCCTTGTTGCTGTGATTAACAAACCATCCAAATCCTACTTCTATCAAACTTGGGACTCTTTTTATTATTGGCTAGAGAAACAGGACTTTGCCTAGATTTAAATATGTTTTTAAGTTATCATAAATGGAAAGAGAAGGGTGTGGGGGCTGACCCAGTGGGCTCAATGTTTTTGATGACAGATGTTGTTTGTAGTTTTCTTTTTGTTTTTTAGGATTATAATTTCAAATAAAACTTATTTAAAAAAAAACCTAACAAACCATTCAAATTCTGTAGGCTGTTTCTTGGATGGCTTTTGAACCAAGGTAACAAGGTGCCTTGACTGGACTTACATGGCTTGACAAACCACACTGCCAATTAATTATGCTTATCTCCTTGGCATGCGAGCAGCATGTGTGGTGGTACAAGGAGGAAAGGGCACGATGGCTTATTTCCCCAGTGCCCACTGGGAAGATTCATGGGGATGTTTCCCACAGCAGGTGCCTGTACCTGCTTGGGAAGGCGATTTGGAGAAACATCACTCTTAAATATTCCAGATTTCCATGTGCTGTCTTTTATCTTCTCATAAAGGGCATTGTTCATGTCCAGCTCTAAATAGCTTGTATTTATTTCTTACTGGAGAAGGTGCAACTACAGAAGAGCAACAAAACATCAACTTTCCCACACCTTTTAAAAATGGAAAACGAAGATGATAGCTTTACTTTACAAATTATGCATAAACATCTTAGCACTGAATTATTCATATTAATAATATACCAAATCTATAACCCTGAATTAATTGCCCTTGGTGGTGAGTGGAACTAATAATTTCTCATTTGAAATACAAACATATCCTGTACTAGGAAAATATTAACATAATTCACATCATAGGCTTGTAAACATTGCTACCTTTTCTGTTAGTCGTGTGGTCCACAGTTTTTTATGTGGATTGACTATGCAGCTTCTGAATTGGTTACTCTTAAGAACATAAGATAAGCCATGCTGGATCAGAACAACGTTCCATCTAGTTGAGCACTCCGATCACACAATGGAAAATATTTGCCTGCAGAATCCCTCAAGCAGGATGGGTGCAAGACCTCCTCCTGCCCAAGCTCCTCAGCAACTGGCGTACACAGGCATACTGCCTCTAATAATAGAGGTAGCACATAGCCAACAAGGCCAGTAACTATTGATATGAATTTGCCCAACCCCTTTTAAAGCCAACCCAAGTTGGTGGCCATCGCTATTTCCTGTGGTGCTGAATTCCATCATTTATCTACATGCTGTGTGAAGAAGTACTTCCTTTTATTTGTCCCAAATAACCCTCCAATCAGCTTCCTGAGATGACACTGGTTTCTGGCATCATGGGAGAGGGAGAAAAATATATCTTTTCCACTTTCTCCACACTATGTATAATTTTAAATACCTCTATCATGTCCCCCCTTATTCACAAGCTAAACAAGCCCAGTTGTAACTGTACCTTACAGTGGAGTTACTCCAAACCCTTCATCATTTTATTGCCCTTTTCTGCATCTTTCCCACCTCAATAATGTCCCTTTTCACTGTGATGATCAGAAGTGAAAAAAACCATACCCGTGGTTTGAAGTGTTTTGTATGACTGTAATTTTCTTAGGAGACAATTGATGCAGCCAACTCATAAATCAGTATAGATTACATTTTTTGTCTCATGCAGGTTGTAAAAAATCCCCCACACCCAAAATGTAATCATTTGCTGGGGTCAGTTAAAATGGGATTGATTCCCATTCCAACGGATGGTTTCTCAACAGAGAAAATAAAACCTGGCACCACTCTGCATCACATGGACAGTTTTGGGATGTGCAAACAGCACCTAAAGTCCCATATTTCCTCTACTTGATGTGGAGAGAATACCTTTTGTGTGTCTGCATTTTTCTTTAGTTGCATCTCCCCAAAGTATTTTCATTTTATCATTTCCCCTTTCAGTCTAAAAATAGACTCTCAAGGTAGCTTTTTGATAATTAAGAAACATACATTGTTAATTATGTGATTGAGAATGCAGTAAAAATGAACAACTATAAAGGGAATAAGCAAAGATCAATCCACATCACCATCAGCAAAATGACACCTTGGCTCCAGAATCTGACTTTCATGAGAGAGCAGATCCTGCTTGCAAAACATCCCTCACCTGACTTTTGGGAATCTCTCCAACAAAGATGACTTGACAGTTTCAAGGCTGCCTCGTGAAGATTCTTGGACAGAGTGTGAGAACTAGCCCACCTTGGAAAAGAAGGGGAAAATTTCAGAACTGGGTGGAGTGGAGATGGAGGGAGAGTTCCTTGATCCTGTAAAGAGACAACAGGGGAAGCAAGCAGACAAGTTAAGAAGCGTCTAACATTTCCATGGCATAGTCCGCAAGGAGGTGGAGCCACCCAGAGGGTGGAGTCAGAATCTTTCTAAAAGAGAGGGAAGGAGGGAATATTTCAGTTCAGATTCAACTCTTTGCATGGGCAGATGCTTCTCCCACATTCCAAGGAGAATGCTACTTTGATTTATACTGTACCATGGATGGTTAAACTCTGATAAAAGGAGTGTGCCTCTAAACTCTCTCCTAAGCTTGCTAGAGAAGAAAGGGCAGGGAGAGCTGCTGACGGCAGCAACAACATGGAATTCTGCAGAACAAGATGTCCCAGTTGGCCCTCTATTTGGAAAAGTGGGCTACTGTTGCAGATTCTGGTCCTGTTTTGCTAGAATAGCGCATGCCACTCCGTGTTTAAATTCTATCCTACAGTCGCAAACTCAGGCACAGTTTTAGAACAGAGCACTTTGGCCAAGCTATCCCAATTTAAACTTCTTGTTCTCATTTATATATATACATGTAAACAAAGCATTTGCTTAAACAAGGTAGTCATAATTAAGGCTTTTTATATCCTGTGTATGAGCTATATAAATTTCTCTTCCTATCTGGATGAATATGGCGCTCCATAGGAAGCTCTCGAGCCATCTATAATCATGCTTCATTCTTTTCATTTTCTTGTGCTGACTCTGTAACCGCTGTGCCACAAAACCTGCACCTAAGATGGCATGCAGCTGAATGTGGCCAAAACACGCCTGGTTTTCTCCATCTCAGTGGCAATATGATTCATCCAGAAGGGGGAGCTGTCAGCTTGCAAGAAGCAGAAAAAATGACCGATTTGGCATCTCTCTTAAGGCGTAACATTTGTCTGAGAGAAAACTATCAGCAGATCATGTGCTCTGATGCTGAGGCATGCTGGACTTTGCCTGCTGGAAAAGATATGTAGATATAGTTATCATGCTTCATAATTTAATAAACTGCCATTATTATTATTATTATTATTATTATTATTATTATTAATTTTACTCTAGCAAAGCAAGGCCCAAGCTCCTGTTGCCACAAAGACATTTAAATATTTCACTAATATGTCATGAATGCTGTGCCCACTGCAAATTAATGAGTCTCTGAATAGCAGTGTGCATTTGTCATCTGAATTCATGCTAATCACCGAGGTCTCCTGATTATTCCAATAGTCCACAGCAGCTGCTCAGACTATAAAGTCTCTAAACGCATATTCTTTCCTTCCACTTTTTAAATTCTTTTTTTTTCTTTCAGACTTCCTAGGCTGTCACTTGGGCCGCCGTCCTGCAGCTGGTTATTGATAGGGCTGCTAATTATCTTTGACTTTACACCACAGGCCTGACCCCAAATGCTGAGCAGAAGTAATGGATCAGTGTTGAGAGAATTATGTACATCACGCACTGACAGCCCCAGACCAGGAGGTCAGAAGAAGTTCACTGGGAACCAGCGGTATTTACTGAGCATGTTGGCACAGGAACGGATAACATTTTTTCCCAGATACAGACTATAATTTATATTAATAAGTTGGTCTGGGACTGGAACTGTACACATATGAGTTACATTTAACAATGATGATAAAGAGCAGTTAAAAATGGGGGGTGGGGGGATGAACCAATGCCGTCTTGTTGATTGGGTACTCTTGAACTTAGAAAGAGGATGTGGATTCCCATTTCCAGCTCATCCACAGACTCAGTGCCTGAACTTGGGCAGGTCATTCTTATTGTAATGGGCACACATATTTCAAAATGCAAGAGGTGTGCGGATTCATGTTTCCTGTATTCATATGTACCAGGAGTATCTAAAGCAGAAACTCATCTTCCTCACAAGCAGATGTGCATGTGGTGAATGTACTGGGGAAAGTATCTCCCTTTGAAGACTCCTGAGAGTCCCTCGGACTGCAAAGAAATCAGATCAGACAATCTTAAAGGAAATCAACCCTGACTGCTCTTTAGAAACTCAGATACTGAAGATGAAACTCAAATACTCTGGCCACCTAGTGAGAAGAAAGGATTCACTGGAGGAGACCCTAATACTGGGAACAATTGAAGGCAAAAGGAGAAGGGGACGAGAAAGGTCGAGGTGGCTAGTTGGGGTCACTGGGGTGGTCAGTGTGGGCTTGGGTGGACTCTGAGGGATGGTGGAGGACAGGAGAGCCTGGGGCAATGTTGTCCATGGGGTCATGAACACAACTTAGCTACTACACAAAAAAATCTCGCCACTTGTTAGTTACATGTGCAAATACAGGAAGTGTATCCACTTGACTTCCTGTATTTGGGCATGCTTGTGAATATTAACAATTGCATTGCCATATTCTTCTGTTTCTTTTTCTTATTAAAAGGAGTCACTCACACATACAGAATGCACCTAAGAACAGTATACATCAATAACATTGACAGTATATTCAAATTCCTTCTTTCTTTGTAATAAAATATAGCAATAACTTACAAGTCCATCATAAACTAGACTAAGCTACTAACTTTTAATCCATTAATTTTCTTGCAAACTTGGAAAAATCATATTGTATTGCAGTGTTCTCTGATTTGTAAGAAAGATTTGAGCTGGAAATATTTGATTAACAACCATCATTTTACTTTCCATTGTTGAAAATGAGCCTTCTTTCAGAGAAATTGGAGATCTCACTTCCATGAACATATAGTAACTCATGTTAACATTGTGTTAAAAATTGGGGAGCTAAGAATGTGAAGCACTTTACAAACCAAGTGCATGGGAAAACTTTTTGCATTAGGGTATTTAGTAAACAGACATTGAGTCATTTATGAAGGATGCTCATGCAAAAATGATGGCTTTTGCTTACAAAATATAAACTAGTGGCAGGTTTGAAACTATTGTGCCCCAGTGTCTATTATGCTAACATAAAGTTTCATTTAGACCTGTAGAAACTCTTCATCAATTATTTTCTCAGTATATCAGTTCACAGGTACAATATATCACAGATAAAGTGATTTTGACTCACAGATGCATTTTCTTGGTGCAGTGCATAGTTCTAACAGCTGAAACATGAACAGAGATGTTCTGAAATAGTTGTTGCTAGACTTTAGTAATGTTCAATTCATTAAAGATCCAGGAAAAAACTTAATTATCTTAACTGGAAAAGTCTAGAGAAATATGGGTCTTTTCAGTTGGCACCTGCTCTCCCTGGAACTTATTTCTTGCACTTTATTGTCATAAAGTCTGATCTAGCATCAGTGTTCTGGTATTTTTATATAGCACAGCGTACTGGGGTAAGTGTTTGGTAGGGGGAATAGGAAGTGGGTGGGGAGGGAACCTTGCTGTGACTCAAAAATCTGCTCAGGGCTTTCTTAAAAACAGATGAATTAGGGGAGACACATACTCAAGTGGCAGAGAAAGAGTCTGTAGACTTGAAGAGCTAAATTTAAAATGATATACAGGAGATGCCTGGGGAAGAAAAACCATGCAATGGTAGGGTAGGCCTCAGAGCTGTTCCAAAATGTTTTGCTGCCTGTTGAACAGAAGACACCTTTTTAGGATCACTCCACATGCCCCCAGAATGTTAAGAAAGAAACTCTACTCCAGTTCCCAAAGCATATTTCTGTTCCTAAATCAATTTCACTGCCACCATGAAACTCCCACCCTCTTATTTAATGAACAATATTTATGGCCGATGCAGCTGAGTACAGGTACGAGACAAAACAAAGCAGAAGTTAATGTCTTTTAATACTATGATATGATCAAATTTAGTAAGAAGTAGCTTTCTAAATTATGGCTACTATTTCTTTTAGTAGTTTTAATGATATCACTGTTGCCTATGAAAGCTTTAGCACCTTTCACTAATCAACTGTATACCAATTCCCTTACCAAGATCCACCCCAGTTAACTCAAAGGCCTGGCACTGGGAGCTCAATAAACCTTCCCTCTGGTAGAATTTTGCTTCCCGCTGGAACTTTTAAGGTTGCTCAAGAGTCTTCTTCTGAAGTCTTCAGTTTGATCATGTAGCTGCTCTGTCTTGAAACAACCACTTCCAGCTGATTGATAGGGCTGGTACCAAAAGGCTGGTGTTCCCAAAAGGCTACCTTTGGAGTCATCCTCTCCTATCTCAGAGACGATCTCCAGCTTCTTCCTTGTGTGCTCTTCATTCACCTTCCCATTCCTGTTTCTGCCATAGCCTTTCACGAAGGTACCGTCAGAAATACTCTTTATAGATTCTTCCATGTTCCTTTCCATGGCTCCTTATATGAGGTGTGTTCCAGCCAGAACCCTCCAGCCAGACATTATCACTGTGGTCAACAGTCTATCAGCCCAGCTTCTCTCCAGCCCAGGACCACCAGAAAGCACATTTAGAAAGTTCAAATACCTACCCATTAGATTGTACCAATCTGGATTCCATCTTACCACATAAAAACGGGAACCGATACATTCTTCTTAATGGAAACAATAACTCTTAACTTTTCCAAAAGCACTGGAATTTCAGGTTAATATTAGATCTCCCCTCCGCATCATATTAGACACACACCCCCTTTCAGAGTTAACCCCCTTGTACTTTAATCTTATTTCAAAGTAACACATTTGAAGATATTTATTTAATTAATTCCTGTAACACTCATTAACCAGAACAGACTCTCTGATATTAAACATCTGCCTCAGGTAAATACAGTTTTTTCACACTGCCAGAGGCTGAATATTTATATATTATTTTCAAAGATTTTTAACCTGCTTTTCAGGTTCTGTTGCCCTCACAAGGTGGCTTGCAATAGTACAGAAACATGAAACAGACAAATGACAATGAAATACACACCCAGGCTAGCAGCAGCAGCTAACCATTTTTTAAGCACCAAATGTAGACTAAAATAACAGTGTGTTGAGGTATGTGTCTTCTGTTTTTAAAGGCAGCAGTGATGAGGCCATGCATATCTCACTGAGAAGGCTATTCTAAGTGATAGCAAACGGTGCCCTCATCCCCAGGTCAAGGTGCATAGTACCAAGGGCCGGAGAAATAATTTTGCCACCTTAGACAGAAAACCTTCAGGCATCTCTCATTGGAAGTAAAACTACAATCGTTACACATTAAGTGGTTTTTCCTGCGATGACACTCAAATGCAGATGTCTCAGGCCTTATTATACCCAGTGCTTTTTTTGTAAGAAAAAGGTGCCGGAACTCATGAAATTATTTACCTTTCGCATGTAATCAATCACTGTACACACAGCCACACACATCAGTTGGGTAACGAAACATAATAGTTGCCACCCGCAGTAAGCACTCAGTGCGTGACCACATGACCAATCACAAGCTGAGCAGTGCCACAAGCGAGCAGTGCCATCACAACCAGTGTGGACGAAGTACGCATGCATCAGATTCAACACACAAGCAGCCCGCATGCACCATTTTAATGATTTTGCTGCCAACCCGCTATGCTCGACAGGTTGATTCAAATCCACATGGACCAAACATCAAATTTTCAAAAGTTACTTTTAAAGCTTGGAAAATCTGTTGAAAAAAGGTGCCAGAACTCCATTCCGGTGCATTCTATGACAAAAAACCCACGGATTATACCTAATGGTAGAGATTACCCTGGGTATACATTTTGAGTGTGTACACTGTTCTGAAGGAGGAAATGACCAGGTGGAGCTATTGGGCCAGGTGGAGCTTCCACATGCAGACTGGGGGTTGGGCCTGCCACAGTGATCCCATTCCAACTAGATACATGCCTTGATGGTCATACAATAATTATTGTAGGGCTATTTGGTGCAGGAGAAAGTTGTAGGTTGGCTAGCAGAGGGTAACTTTAAGGGCCACTTGCTCCACTGAGTAGGAGTGCTATAGAAAAGGAATATGCGAGGGGAGAAGTCAGTTGCTTATTCTTAGAGCTGCCATGGAAATTGTGATACTATCCAAGAGGAGTCATGTTCCACGTAGTCCTTGAAAGGCCTACTAGTAGGGGAAAGACTTCTGTTTTCAAGTGATGTTGCTGATGGGGTTCAGATTAATTTTCCAGATAAGCAGAGGAGATAATTCCAGATTTCTTAGAAACATATATTTGGAAGGTAACTTGCTACAACCTCCGTAAGGGAGATCTGTCCAGCTTCTGCTTAAAGGAGAGTTCACCACCTGTTGAGGCAGTGACATAGTAACTCACACTGGGTTGAGTGTGGGTAGTTGTTGAAATGTAAGTTATGATGTCTGAACCTACTTCTGCTAATAAGCTATGTTTTGTTCATCACAAGCAACTCATAAGTTGTTAAATTGTGGGTTATCCACTATGATTTGTTATCTGGACTGGGTTCAGTCAACACGCTACCCCATGATTCAACAATAACCCACAGTTCAGTGGCAGCCAATGAGCTACCCTTGAATGTAGGATACCAAGTTATCTAAATACAGTATCCCACAGTTGAATAGATTCTATTGTCAGGACGTTCTTCCTGATATTTAGCCAAACCCAGTTCCTTGTAATTTTAACCTGTTGTTTTGGGCCCCATCCTAGAAGCAGCAGAACACGTGACAGGCCTTCAACTATTTCAAGATAGGCATCATAGTGCCTGTTAATAATCTCCATTTCTGGATCATATTTTCAAAAGAGCAAGGATATATATACTTACATCTATATGCATTGCTGTGATGACTGTAATAATATTTACATGGAAATATGTTCCAGGAAAACTGATGGCTCATGTGCTCATATTGTGCAGACCACTTTATGTTTATTGCTGTATGGTGCCAACCTCTTCATGGTAAAATTCTTGTATGCAGCTAATCACTAGGTGGACCGCAGTTTTCTCCTCAGAACAAAACTTTCTTTTTTTTCTTTCTGGGGAGTTGTTGGTGGTAGGTATGTTCCTTCCTACTATGTTTGGAGTTTAAACATTTCACACTGTATGGTCTAATGCAGCCAGAGAAGGCCTGTAGATTTTATATCACTTCCTACTAGAAAATTAAGACCCATCACCTGAAACCAGGTGGAAAACAGTGGCACAGTGGGAGGCAGGGTAGGCACAGAATTAAGGAACAGTGTCTTTACGGATGGCTGAGAAATTTCTTGGTTTTACATTTTAATGCAAAATTACACTATTTCCTGAACTGGATGGAACGTTGAACACAATTTGCTTCAAATCTGGAAATGTCCATGTTTCTGGTGCATTTTTAAATGTATTGGACAATATACATTTGAAAAACATACAAGAAAAAAGTGTACACTTCTAAAACGCACACAGGTACTTTGTTCAGTAGGTATTTGCCTTGGAAGTGTATACATTTGAAAAATGGGCACAAAATATGTACAGATTTGTGGCTGGAAAAGAAAGATCTTGCACAGAACCAGGACAGAATGAGCCCTGTGGTGGAAAACTGAGCACTTCAACAAGACTGAGCTCGAGCTCGAGAGAGTCGCCCCTTCATATGCCTGAGCAGCCTCACAATGTGTTCTTGGTTCCAGAACTGGGCTTGCAGTCATTTCATTGAAAAATCCACTCCAGGTTCCTATATCCCACTACAATTTCTTTTTTAGAGCAGCTTAATTTAAGCGTGGCAGGGGAGCTACCTTTTTTTCCTTGCTATTATTGAACGATCGGGGTCAGGCACTGTTGCCTGTCCACTTTCCATCATTCTGCGATCTCTCAGTAGAACCCAATTGACCTTCTGGGGCATCCTTGCTTCAGTATCACGCTGTACTGGGGTTTTGTTTGTTAGCAGACATGGAGCTATAACTCCGTGGAATATGATGGAGTCGCCAATGTCAAAATTGGATTAAAAGAGGTGTTCTACTGCTTCTTAAATGCTAGCATGGAATTAAAAAAGGGGCCAGTAGTTAATCTGAGAATATTACATGCTGAGCTCTTGAGCTCAACAATGTAATACACAAAAGGAAAAGAGAGCTGACTGTCTCCATAGCCTCAGAGCGGCTCCACACCGACTCCCAGGAGGGCTTCTTAGTATATATCTCTAGATCTATGTATTCTAGCCCCATTCTCTGGGTTAAAGGCCCCTTTAGAGGAACAGACTTTGTTAAGAAGCAGCAAATAGCTTCATTGCTGCAGCTCTGCAGCTTTTCCTATCAAGGAGGGAGGGATAGAGAGACATTTCCCCCTGTTCTCAGCAAACTTTGAAATGCAAACTCGTTCGATTGATGGCTCCTTCTGGTCCTGGCAGTCTTTTTGATAGCTAGTGTTCTTTTCTGTAATACTTGTTAAAATGTCTCTCAAGCAATTTTTTTTCTTTTTTTAAAGCCAGTGCATGTGACAGTCAAGCCAGAGTGGCAGGTGAACACCTACTCCTGTTACCCTTGCTCGTGGCAAGATTGAATCCCCGAAAAGCTGTTTCTTTTCAGCCCAAAGCATTCAATGCACACTGAATGTATCTACGCTTTGGGTTATATTTGGCCAGAAGCATTAGCCCCGGCTTGCTGCAAGCCTTTTGTATATCACTATGTCCACATTCATCCTGAATAAATCACACCATCCTATCTGACCAGTTGGCTTTCTCCATAGCATATTTCAGAATTAATCACTGACTGTTGCTATTACAATCACTGCTATTCTTTGCTTTAACTGTTTGGGGCTTTTTAGCTTCAAAAATGGGTAAGTGGGAGGTGATAGAAGTGTATAAAATTATGCATGGTGTGGAGAAAGTGGGTAGTGGAAAGTGGATGATTTCTCATGAAATCCACAGTTCTGCAAGGAAGCTGAGTGGTGGGAGATTCAGGACAGATAGAAGGAAGGATTTCTTCACACACAGGGCATTGTTGAATTATGGGATTCATCACCAGAAGACAGAGTGGTGACAGCTCCCTCTGCTAGATTTAAAAGGGGATTAAACGCATGGAAGATCAGGCTACTAGTCATGAAGGCAATAGGACACGTTCAGGATCACTGGCCACATGCCTCTCAGTATCTGCTGTGAGGGAGCGTCAGCAGGGCTAAAAGGTTCCCATTCTGCCTGTAAGCTTCCTGTAGATGATTTCTGGTTGGCCAATGTGAGAACAGAATCTAGGCTAGGTAGACCTTGTTCTGAGCAGTAGAGCTTTATGTTTTTAATACTCTCTGCCTTGTCATGGAGGTATTTGCTGCTTCCTAGCAAAGTCTGTTCCTCTGAAGGGGGTTTTATCCCTGAGAATGGGGCTGGATCTACATATGTAGACAAAGAAGCCCTTCTGGGAGTCTGCATGGAACCTCTTTGACGCTCTGGAGACAGCCAGCTCTTTTTTCCTTTGTATATTCCTTTGCCGAATGCAAGAATTCAGCTTGTAATATTCACAGATTAACTACAGGACTATTTAAAAATGCTAGTATTTAAGAGGTGGTAGAATACCTCTTTCAATCTAATTTTGACACTGATGTTTCTGTCATGTTCTTCTGAGAGTTATTTTGACTAACAAGGCAGAGGATATTGGAATGAGAAACCTGCATTACTCTTGGTTGTTGTATTTCCCAGGGAGAAGATATATTTTTCATTTTCTGCTTTTCCCTGGAGAAATATTTTGAATATTCCCACCAAAGTTTATGTGCTGAATAATTAAAAGTGTTTGGACAACGATCTTCCTGCTTCTTTATCCTGAATGGCAGCAGGCTTAATTTCATATACATCAGTCTAACAAGGCAATGAGCAATGCAATGTTGGCTTTCTCCCCCACCCCCCTTTGGCTGTGAACATGAAGCATGAGAAAGAGGTCTTTGTGAGTTGAAAGCTTGCTTCAATCCTTTTAAACACTCATTCCAGACAAAGGTATATGATCTCACTCATTTGCTTAATGTTCTTGTGCTGTGCGATCAACACAGCTACTACAATCCAGAAACTTTAGTTAATGCAAAATGCTGCTAGCAGACAAATAACTCACCAGTTCTTACACAGCTGCACTGGCTGTGAGTCCATTTCTGGGAACACTTCAAAGTGCTGCTGATTATGTATACAGCTCTATACAACTCGGGCCAAGGGGTGTTGAATCCCTTTCAGCCCATGGGCTGAATTCCATTTTGGAGAAGTGCTTGGGGTTGAATTCCAGTGGTGAAGTTCCGATGGCAAAAGAGCAGGTTAAAGGTGAAAAGGGTAGTGCCAAAATGCCCCAATCCCAGGTATGATGCAGCTTAAAGCTATTAGTGCCAGTTTCTAAGCTTTAGAAGAGCCATCTCATGTTTTTAGAACTGTATGAAAGCCAGGAAGCCACCAGATGATGGGATGAAGGGAAGGAAATAGGGGCAGACTGGAACTGCAGGAGACTCATCTTTAGGCCTGAGGTTCAGCATCCTTGGCTTTGTCTCTGGGTTCCTGGGGCTCCTTTCTGCTACTTAAGTTGAACCAATGTTGTGTTCCTCCTTGAAGGCATTTAGGGAAAGTTGGTTATTGGATTTTCTCAATGTTAAAGGTGTGTTGGTTGGTTTATGGTAAATGTTAAATGTGTGTTGGTTGGTTTGTTTCTATTTTAGTTATGCTTGTTTTGCTTTATTTTATATTTATTATTTTTACCATTTGATTGCATGCCACTTTGGGAACGTTCACTGCGGAGTTGTATAGGAGCTTTCTAAATAAATAAATAAATAAATAAATAAATAAGTACTGCTCCTCTTGCAAAAGAGAAATTTTTTAAAATCCCCAAGCTCATTAATCACTGCTGCTTTTAAAGCAGGGATGGTGGCAGCAGAGCTCTCTCTTTAAACATGTTTATGCTTCAGCCATGTATTAAGTGCGGAATGGCTGTGTGTTTAAGGACAGTGAGGGAGCACAGGTGTGAATGGGGTAGTGAAGCTGGCTTATGTGTCCCTCCCTGGTGGCATCTTTCTTTCAGGTGGATTCCATCACTGGAAGAACACAACTGGGAGTAAAGCATTTTAAGAAGTGGCTGTGCGAAGAGAACTTGTGGGTATGGGAAAAGTCAGCATCCTTCTCATCCATTTTCCATTAACACCCCCCCCCCATCATTTTATAGGTCGGTCTTGGATTTAAAGAGATTACTTTGTAATAGGCAAATCAGATTTGGCCTTCCAGAATGATCTGTATGCTAAGTCACTGAACATAATCCTTACACTTCAGTACTTTACAGTTTTCACGAGATGTTCCCCTTTTCCTATTTCCTATTGTGACTGATCATCTCTGTTACCTCAAGAAAACTTTGTAAAATCCAACACTCTGAGGAGGAAATTGTCCACTAGTCCCAAAGAGGCCTATTCCTACTGGAGACATAACCAGGCATTGATGTTGCTCATTAATGTGTACCCCTTGCTATAGATTTCTTTTTAATTTAATCTTCCTATACTCAGTGTTGGGTCCAAGTTTTGAAGCACCCTTGGGCAAGTCTCCATCAATGGCCCTCCACCCTCAGGGACCCTGCCTCTCATCACCACAGTCACCAGGTATTATCGCTACTCATCCTCTTTCTCATAATTGCTATCGCTTGCTTGACAGAGAGCTGATGAGCAAGTAGACTGGGCATCTATTGCTCTTCCTTCACCTCCATGGTTGTCTGGGCCAGACTGAGAGGCAGGTGAACGAGCAGGTTGTGATAGGGAAGAGAATGAGCAAGTCCAAGGAGCTCTTGCCAGTGGGCCTTTGCCAAGCTGTGGGGCCTCAGCAAGTGCCCGACATGCCTAATCTTGCTGTGGTCTAAACTTACAGCTCCATGTGTATGGATTGAAAATGTCTATAGGTAAAACTCTATAGCCTCTCATAAGTTAGAACATGCTTTTTGAAGATGGTCAAATGCTTTTAGCATACAACAGGGCTGGTACAGGCTCTCTTGCTGCCTAAAGGAGGAGACAACTTGCACCACCACCATAAACCTCCATCCACATCATGTAGCTATAGGAGATGACCACTTGAGATCCAAGTGGGATCTCATGGGATCTTGCAACCCAACCAAGTTCCCTCAGTAAGTCATGGCAATGTGACTATCTCTGAGGGCAACAGCTGTGGACAGCCTGCTGGTGGCTTGCTTTCCTTGCTAAACACTGCAGTGTGAAAGCCATGGAGGGGTGGGTCTCTGGGGTGTCCACGGAATGTGCTGGTGGTGAACCCTCCTGAATGGGGTGGTAGTGGAAGCAGCCCAATTTGCCTCTCCTCTCATTCCACCACCCGAGGCAGGCAAATACTGTGTGGTTTCTCTACTTTCGGTAAACATGAAGTGTTTAGAAATGGACACTGATTGTAATTCTTTTGAAATTCTTTTGAAATGCATAGCCATGGAAGAATGCCAGATCTCAGATTAGTTGCAGCAGACCTTAGTGTTGCACTTGTGCAATCCCTTTGCTCAGCTCATGACACTAGTAAAGGGCAGTAATCCACAAGCACAACAATGCGGTGCAGGAGATGCCAGTGTGACGGCTATTCCATATTGGAGAAGGAGAGAATCTGCATGGGGGTATTTTTATAAAATTCCTTCCATAACCATTTGGCATCCTTCTTTAGTGGCACTGTGGCTTATGGCTCTGAGCCTCAACAGTTCCTCCAGCAGAAATGTGCAACCAGTATTTTTATGATTTTGATGTGAAAAGGAAGATGAACATATGTGGATAGATTAGAGATGAACATGAGCAAATGGAATGGAAGAGACCCTATATCCCAGGTTTTGCTACCTTGTGTCTACTCTAAATTAAAATGTTTTCTTGAAAGCCATTTGTTTGATTTTCTATATGCAGCCTGCACAGATGCTATGTGTATGTTGGAAAGCTGTTTAACGTACCAAATACATCAAGCTCTTAACTCCAAAGAAGGTGGGAGGGAAGGAAGGAAGGGGGAAGGTGAATTTCTCCAAAGCATTTGCTTGAAACACATCTTTCGATCTACTGAATGTCTTAGTGCATTCATCCTTTTGGCAGAATTCAATAGCTGAAATCGGCAGTGGCACCCAAAGCACCTCTCCTCCTTTACGCCCCGCAGTGCCAGCGTTCTGCAGAAACTAGCATGCTGGATCGATAGTGCAAGTGATTCAGCTGCCGTCCTTGGAGATTCATCATCTCTTCCCTCTCAACTTCCCTGCAGTAGTAGATAAATTGACATTGTTTTAATGATTGATTCTGTGTGTTTTTGTAATGAGTTTAAAATGTTATAATGTTAGTATAATTGAAATGTATTGTTTGGATTGTTATATCATTTTCAGTTGTGGTATCATTTTTGATTGTTCCACTGTTCAAAATGAATGGGTACCAGCCTGATTATTATAACAGTACTTTGATATGTTTTCTTTCTTGTGTTGCTGTTCTTCTGTCATGAACTACTTTGGGCAAATTTATGTGAGGAAAGTGACATACAAATAAAAATAAAAGTATTCCTTTGCATACTTTCCATTTTTTGTGCAGTCTAGGCTCTGAATCCAATCTCTCTGTGTGTGTGTGTGTGTGTGTGTGTGAGAAAGAGAGAGAGAGAGAGAGAGAGAGAGAGAGAGAACTTTTATTAAGCGAGGGAGTTTAGGAGGATTGCAAAAAGGGAGAGAGGGCATTTTCAGTGGTAGCCCCCTGACTGTGAAACACTTTCCCTGGTGAGGTCTGCCTGGCACCACCATTGTCATCTTTTCTGTGCCATATTAATACTTTGTTCTATTTACAGGCATTTAGCAGCACATTTTGAGGCTTTTAACAGGCTCTGAGAATTTTATTGTTGATTGTATAAAATTGTTCTCTGCTTATGAATGTTAATGGTTTAATTATGTATTTCTGTGATCTTTGTAAACCACCCAGAATAGCAATGTAATGGATGAAATTAATATTCAATGTGTACTTTATTCTATGCCCAATAAAATGTTCATATTCTGTCCACAGCTTTTTGTCTGTTTAGGGAAGGGGGGTGAGTCAAAAGTCTCCATTCTTCCCTGTGACACAGAAGACAGCCTGCACCCTCACGTAGCTCCGCAAATCCCTGTATGCTGAAATGCACCAAACCTTTCCTGTTGCTATTACGTCTTGTTAAAGACCGTTGTCCCTTTCCAAGGACTGAATTGTACACAAGGTATATTAGCGCTGCTCCTTTCTCGCTGGGACTCCTTTTGTGTAGCAGCTTCAAAAGTAGAAGAGAACAGGCTGCTCCTGAGCTTGTAGAGCAGTCAGGGACTGTGTGTGTGTGTGTCTTTGATCCCCTTGGAGCTTTGAGTGCAATACAGAGAAAGTTTGGTAGCGCTCATCACACCGAAAGTGAAAGATTTTAAGCACTGTGCCGTGTGCTTACATCTTACTAGCTGATTTTTAAAAGTGTTTAAGTGGGACTCAGGGCGTGCTAACATTAATCTGGATTATACAAAAACCATTCCATATGAGGCTACTAAACCTGGGATCCCCAGAACAGTGCAGCCTGTGAATATAGCCTGTTGTCAAATCCCGAGTTATCTATTGTTTTTTGCATCAACAGTTACTAAAATACTTTCTCTGGTGCTGGACATATGCTTAGAATTAGGGAGGAGTGAGCCATCTGTGGCTCATGTCAGCTTTGTCTAAGAAATATGCTGAGATACTTCCCTGGAACTGGGAAGTAGCTCTGCTTATTTCGGAGCCAGGGCTGCATCGTACTTTCCACCTGAAGTGTAACATTCCTGCTCTTCCACTCTGGCCCCAGTTCATCCAGTTCTTCCCCCTCTTCTTTTACACCCTATTTACCAACTGAGCCGGTGGCCACGGGAACAGCAGGGGCACTCCAGCCAGGGGAGAGCGAAGGAGGGAGATCTGTCCCTCCTGTTTCTGGTGGCAGCGACTAGTGCAGAAAACCCAAGGGACCATTGGGATACTTTTTCCATGATGTGACAAACCCCTGTATTCTGATGCAGCTCAAGAGAGCCAGTCGGAGCGCCTGGGAATTAGGAGTCCTGCCAGGAAACCAGAATGAACAAACTCTGTGCTGTGCCTCTAGACATGTATCCAGAAAGTAAACAATTTTCCTGGTTGGAACTACCCAGCTCTATTAAGATGTAAGTTTGGAGTTGTTAGGAAGATGGATTGAGCCACTGAATAATTTTCTGATTTGCTAGACCACTGGCATAAAAAATGGGACTGACTCCTCTGCTAGCCAAGACATAAGTGAGTCTCTGGTAGAAGAATGCCTTTCACTGATCTCAGATTTCCATAAATATGTAAGATCCCATTTTTAGTTTGTCTCCTGGTGTTGATCAATCCAGAGTCATGTTCTCTTTCAAATAATTATTCTTTGAAGAATTCTGAATATGCTCTGAAACCCTGAAAGATTCAGTGAAGGAAGATAAGATGCTGCTAAGTTAGATTTACTTTATTGATTTAATTTGGAATTCTTTACATGTCAGTGTTGTCTCCCTCTGCCCATTTTTCTTCATCTTTCTCCATCCCCAAATAAACTTACAGTTTTTATCTGGACATTTGGCTGCATTGTTTTAAAAGGGAATTTTGCACTGAAACCTTTCCCACATTCAGAACTGTATGGTTGCTAAGTTACCCTTATGTTCTTAGGATTTTCACAAGGTTTTAAGATCTGTGTTTCCTAGGCTTTAGACAAGACAACTCAACTTGCCATCCTTTTAATTTTATCCTTTCTAGAACTGGGCTGTAGTAATCTGAGGCAATAGGGCACCGGATTGTCATAAAGAGCTGGGCAGCCTGGAGTAGGGATAGGCAACTTTTGGGGACTTCTGGGTAATTTGGCAATTTCAGAAACTGTGGTGCTACAAAAGGATGTGATAGGAGACCTGGCAAATCACAAATGAGAAGTGGGGAGGGTCTGAGCCCAACACTCCTCAAACTCCTTTGTTCCTACACAGCTCAGTGCCAATGGAAACCAGAAAATTTCTTTCTGTCCCTCACCCTTCTGCCAGCCAACCCATTTTGGCCATCTCATTTTCTCTCTCAATCTCAGAGAGGTCTTTTCTTTCCCCCTCCTTTTTCTTGGAGACTGAAAAGAAAAGACAGGACTGTGTCCTGTAGAGCAAAGCATCAGGCCGTGGCAATCAAACCTCTCTGTTCCCCAGGACTCTCTCTGAGACCCATGTGTGGCCCAGAGGTATTCTTGGGTAATTAATATGGCGGCAGGCTCTCCCTTTGCTGTACCAGCAGCTGGTAAGATTAGTGCATTAATTTATAAACAAACTGGGAGAAGTAGGGAGCTTGCCCATGGACACCACATTGCGTTTTCCTGGCCTGGAGTGTTCAGATGCAACAGAGCCTGTGGAGGAAGTACATTTGGGGGCAAAAGCAGATTGCAGGGGAAGGAACCCTTGCAAACAAGGCATCCACCGGTAAGGAAAGCCAAAGCCATTTCCTTTTCTAGATGTGTAAGACGAGGTTTAATCAGTTCCTGAAGCTGCGCTTCTCGAGATCAGGGCATTTTGGCCTGCGTGTAGCAGGCACTGAGGAAGGAAGCAGGTGCTTCCAGTCTCTGCCTGCCCGCAGCCAGAATGCCAGTGCTTTTGCTGCTATGGATGTTCCAGCTGGTTTAAAGGGAGGATTTACAGAGAAGGGGAGAAGGATGGGGTGACTGTGGGCAGTGAGTGAGTTTGCAGGCTGGGTAGGTAGAGGGGAAGAAGGCTGTAATTCCCTTTCAGCTTAAAGCACGCGAGAGAAGCAATTCTGCCCGGATTCTCACCTCCACTTTGTGGTGTGCACTGCGGCTCTCTGAAAGCTCGTATCAAGGATAAACAACTTTAGAATATAGCAGAGGATGAGATCACAGCCACTGTAGCTTTTCCATTCAAGTGGGACACACGTTCTGCTTCCCCAGTCCACCCCAGCTGTCCTCACAGGTTGTGGAGATTATGCATAGCTAAGAGGAAGCCATGATCAAATAGAGGGGGAAAATGTCATACTATACCTTGTAATACACTCTCTTATTCCTTTCAACTTGCCAACGAGAAAATATCTTTTCCTGGCTTTGTTGCCATCTTTTAAAGCACTAACAAGTGTTCTATGGTTTCTAAAAGACTTCTCTTTTTCTTTTATAGCCCCAGGGTTACCACTCTGGTAGGTGTGGAAGATCTTTATTCACTGCTTTATAAGATACCTTTTTTGTAACTCATCCAGCTCAATTCAAGGAGGAACAGGTATGTCATAAGCCAAATGATTTTTTCTTTGTTCCTAGAAATCCTAGGGTACTTTATCTTCTTATGTTCTGATGCAAAAGTCTTTTATTGATAGCCACCTACTTTTCCTGATCTATGTTCATACAAAACCTTGACCTCCTAACATGTCTTCATCTGGAGCATGCTTCTAAGGGTTATGAAAGGTAGAGGGGAATTTTAACTTTGCTCTTGAAAATTACTTTAAATGTACTTAGTGTTTCCACCAACAAATTTTAACTGAGCTGTGCACTAGAGGATCTTGTTTTGAATTGTGGATATTCATGCATAAAAGCATCAAAGTTGAATAGGAAACTTAGGGACATATATTGATAGCCATATATCTATTTATAGATCTATTTGAAAGGCACTATAAATGAATTTTTGATTCAACTTGAATATGGTTGCAGTCAGAGGCTAGCAAGTGAAGAATTGGCTGTTTCGTGATTATTATTTCTTAGCTCTCATTGTCCCTTTGAGTGTTTCCAGGTCACAGAGCTACAGGACAGTAGAAGAGAAGCAGCTATTAGTAGGATTCTCTGGAGGTCCAGGAGCCAATTCCACTCCCAGAACCCACCCTGAAGCACCTCCCTTAGTTGCTGAAATTCCAAATCACCAGCAAAATCCAGACTCCTGTACTGACACGGTAAAAAAGGCACAATTAATGGTGAAAAACAAAACCTGGGCAATGAACACCTTCCTTTAAAGCATTATCACGTCCCAGAAATCCTGCAGGAGTACAAATTCCCATGAAAAGAAAATGTGGGCATCCCAAACACTCTATTTCAATGTTAAAATGTGGCTTTTTTGCCTTCTCTTTACTGCCAAAATTTGGCAATTTGGAGGAGATGACAACTTGTGGGGGTGGGCAGAGACCGGAAAAAAGGCAGAGAGGCACATACTCAAGGGGAATCTAGAACGGTGAGAAGCCGTTTTGTTCCTGGGGGCTGCACGCATCCTGATGGGCGAACACATTGGGAGACATGCACAACACACACTTGTACCCCCATCTTCGCAAATCTTAATGGACAGTGATAGGGAGAGTCACACCACTCCTCACTGGCCTTCAGGATGCAATCACTGCAAGAGAAAGGTTCAAGATCTCCCACCTGTGTTTCCCTCTGTCCAGATCTGGGCAACTCCATCTGCTGGCCTGGCAGCAGAATAACGACCCTGGTAGTTGCAGGATTGGCCCCAGACTCCGCTTCAACTGCCAGGGCCTTCATGAGCACCACCTGGGAGCCCTGAGGAAGAAGCCATTTGAGAGCTGGCTCTTCCCTCCTGGTGTTACCTTACCAATGCCTGGCTTTAATGTCTGAAGCCCTCCTCTGTGTATTGGGCTCTGCTCCCCCTATTCTTCCTTGTTGTGTTGCTCCTTGTTGTGTTCCTGACTTCTGGCCATGTTTTGACTTTTCCAGTTGCCTGGGTTCCTGTGCAGCTGTCGACTACCCTTCCACCCACATCCTTCTACCCTCTGAGGGAAAAACCAAATGTTTGTCTAATCATACATATTGGGGTTATGCATGATAATGTCAATTACTTTCATATAAGCACACACAGCCTGGCTTTGGATTAGAACCATGACATTCCCAAGGGTGAGAATTAAGTTTTCCTTCCACACATTCTCGTTCTGAAATTCTGCCATTGCCTCCCCGTACACTTTGCCCATGAGGGGACAAAAAAGAGCAAAAACCCCCAGCACTCCTCCGAGACCATCAAGGAATTGATCTAAATTGGGGCTGTACATGCTTCCATGCAATTAAACAGAATTACCATGCAAAGCTCCACTACATGTGACTAGACAAATACTTCATTTGGATCTGAGATTATTGTTCTCCTGCTTCCATTAGCACAAGGGAAACCAGGATTTCAGCAATGCCTCCCATCCTGTGGCCACTCCGACTGGGATCTCTGTTTTCCAGCCACCTCAGTGGTGGTGGGCAAATGGCAACCCTGACTAAATCAGGGTCACCAAAGAAACAAAGAGAAGACAAAAGCCTTTCCCACCCATAGGAACAGGATTCCCCCACTGCTGGCACCATCCCTCCGCCCAGCCCAGCCCTAGAATTAGCAAACCCATGTCTTGTTGATTCCCTTCCTTGCTTGACCCAGTCCTTCAGGCCTCTAGGCTACACTTCTCCCCAGTACACTTCTCCCCACTTCTCCCCAGTTGCTGCTATTCCCAGTACTAGGAGGCAACCAATGTGGTTATAGTGCTGGTACTACTTAGGCTGAGCTGGTGTTACTGACAGTGAGCTAGCTCTGGTTCATGCTAGCATGATATCAGTTATGCTTGTGCTGCAATAGAGTTGGATGCTTCCCTTTTTTTTTCAGAAGAACTGAGGTTGAAACAGGGTTTTGACCAAGACTATCAATTCATTCCCTGGCAGAGTAGAAATCTAAATTCACATCTCTCAGACTGAATTCAGGCACAGTATCCTCTAACTAAACAACCACAGACATCTGAAATGTATGCTTAATGGCTGTTAAATAACTCTGTACTTCATAACAGGGATGGTGAATCGCTGGTATATCAGTATGCATACTTATTAAGCAATTATGTGCTTGAGCTAATTGCTTAATCGTAAAATTAAAACAACAACACACACACTCACACACAAACCTAAGTTCTTTAAAAGCGAGTTGTTTCTCCTTAATTTTTTTCCATTTTAACACTAAGCAGGTGTGCAGTGATATTTATTATGTTCCTAGCAAAAGAAGTTTTGTCTTGACAATTAGCCATTTTTGTATACATTTATGCCAGTCATCTGTGCATCTCCAAACTATAAAGTATCCTGATAGTGACATAAAGTCAGTTTAATCCTGCTTGGCTAGGACTGCAATGGCAGGAGGGCGCACAGGAGGTCAGTAAAAATAGTTCTGGTAGCTAAACGGTCCATACGATTAAGTGATCTGGGCAATTAAAGAGAAGTGTAATTCTTCTTCCACTCTTCTTCAATTGAAACAAAAGACATGCAGTGAATTCTTCAATATATCAAACATAGTACATACACATATTACATTCCACAGAGACTAAGTGAAATCTTATACATGTCTGCTTAGAAATAACCCCCATCTGGTTCAATGGGCTTTAATCCCAGGTAAATAAGCATTAAAGATGTAATGTCTTTACTAGGTAGGCCATTTGTACCTGCCACCACCTTTGCTTGGCATTATCTATATTAGCCTCTACAGAAAATGCCTGTTACAAATGTGAGGGCAGTTTTTGTTTGTCCTTTGTTTTTAAATTGATATTCTCTTCTTCCACAAATCCACAATTCTTTTATGGTTATTTTATGTCAGTTAATGATTTTTCACTATCTGAGTAACTCAGCCCATTGAGCTTCTCCATATGAGGAGTTTAACCTGCTGCTGTTTGGAAACTTTTCCTGCTTTTGTTGCTGAGGAAAAATGCTGTCTTTTCAGGGGTTTGTCCTCTGCCTTTCTATTTATTGTGTTAACTAAGCACAAAGTGATGCTGTCATACTACTGTGGTATAGCAGGTTTTCATCTTTCCATGAGGATTTTGTTTTGGTTTGTCACAATTTAAAATTTAAGTTAAGATTCTCCTTGCTCAAAAAGAAGGAAGACAGGAAGGCAGGCAGGAAGGAAGGAGAACATGGGAGAGACTCTGGAGGACAATGATCTCATAAAAGCCTCTTCAAACTTCCATGAGGGAGGGTTCACATGTGCACAATGGATGCCTCATTGTCTGGTATTAGCTTCAAAACTACTGCCTGCACTAGTGAAGCTAGGCAGCATCCTATCTTCCCAGGGGGGAATGTGGCAATGAAGGCTTTCTTGCGGATCCAGGTCACACATAATGATGAGCTCAAAAGCTTACCCACCCCCCCGCCCCTTCTCTCATGATCTTCTGGTTGGCCTTACATGAATGTGGTTTTTACAATATTAAATATGTAGGTTTTTAACATATTTCTTCCTAAATATGAATTTTAGGTTTATTCCATCAGAATATATGCATTTAGAATTGCATTTTATCCTCAAATATGCATTTTAAGATTTTTTTTTGTTATGTCATATTTTGCTTTTTTTCAGTTGAGAACGGCATCACAACATCTGGATAAGAGTTGTATTCTGATTCAGGGATGTGTGGAACAGGTCATTTTGCTTCAGAATGTGAACTGAATGAAATCCTTGAGCTGAAAAAGCTGATGAACAATTATGTGTACTTTGTTTTTCTCTCCACAGAAAAAAGGAATCTATTGATACACCAGCACATCTGGGAGAAAGCATGTTTTCTAAGAGTTTGCTGGTGGTTCATTTGAGATGGGGAGTTACCAGGTTTGAGGTATATATTCTAGGAATTAAATGCAAAATGGTGCCTTGTTGGTAAATAACAGGCTAATGTGAATCTAAAGTAAGTGTTAGTGCCGGTGTGTCTTGCAGTGGAAGAATCCACCTCAAAGTCTTCTTTTATTTGAAGAAAAGACCTCTAAGGATATTAAAGTTTGATTCCTTTTGCTGCCTGCCTCCTGAAAGAAGGTTCTCTCCTCAAGCACACATTCTTTTGTTATCTCTTTAGTTCTGTTGCCTTACACAGCAGTTTTTCTTGGTAAAGCATGCACCCACACACTCTCTCTCAGACGCACACACCTCAGGCCCCAAGATAAAACAGATGCCTTGATCTAGTCACTGGCATATACCAGCTATAGGCATATTCACATGAGAAAACGCCTTGACAAATATTTCATCTATCTGAGATATTTTCCAGCTGAGTTCCTGCCCTGTTCCCACCACATTCTCAACATTGCAGAGTGGAAAAAAGCAGAGACATTTAAGTTCAGCAACCAGACTGGGAATGGCAGACTTCAAAAATCAGGACATTTCTTCCGTCTTTGTATACCCTCCTCTTCCTGTTTAAGCTTGTATTTGATAAAGGGAATAAACTTCACTCAGTTCTTTTTCTCCATACACACATCTGTTCTCAAAGAGAACAAATTGGGAAGGATTTGTTGTATTTCTCAACTACTGAATCTACAGGCTTCGTAGCCTGTTACAAGGCAATTTTTGTTATTGACAAATTACAGAGAGAGAAAGAAAAAAATAATAGTTTTGTTGGTACTAACATGGGTTTCCATAAATATGACAATTTGGGAGTAGGAGGAAGGAGCGTGTTTACAGAAAAACGCATGGGGCTGCTATAATGTATTTGATAGTGAAATGGCAATATTTTTATTTAGTGTGTTCTATTTTTATGCTCCTGATGCAACAAATACAATGTCTTATGATGGCAGTCTGGCATCAGTCTGACTTTGGTTCTCCTGTACAATCCTGTGCAGTGCTTCTTATATTTTTGGGACCATTGCAAAGGGATACTATTTATTATACAGTATTTGTATCTTACCTTTTTTCCTCTTGCAAGGAACTCAATGAGGTTTACATAATCCTCCTTTCCATTTTATCCTCACAACAGCACTATAAGGTAGGTCAGGCTGAGAGTTAGCGACTGGTGCAAAGTTACTTCATGAACTCCATGACCGGCTGGAGTTCAGAACCCAGATCTCATGATTCCCACTCCAGAACTACACCAAACTGTCTCTTGGGCTTGTATGGACACATGTGAATCAAGGCAGAACTCTGCAATCAACTTAATCTTTCATAGACACCTATTGATTTTTTAAAAGTTGCAATAAATTGAGTGGGTCTGGCCATTCAGTCAGAAGAGGACCTGTTATGTTTCCTGGCTCCCTTTCTGTGGAAGCTCCCTGCTTCTGAAGGTGTGGCAGGCACCAACCTTGTCTTGTTTTCAGGGCCTTCATGAAAACATTTCTATTCCAAGAAGGTTTCTTTGACCAACCATGGTTTTTAATAATATTCAGTTTCAATGTAGTGTTTAATTAATTTTATCTTTTCAGAATCCTTTTATTGTTCACCCTTCTGGAAACTGTTTAGATGTGGAACAGTATATAAATGTTGCCAATAAATTAAAAATACTCTATCAGCCTTC